>NW_027466095.1:1795000-1867500 GCF_046127955.1 Nelusetta ayraudi
AACGTGATAATTGTTTTTTTCAATTGAAGTTTTCGTTATTTTGTTCGTTTTCGTTAACTATTATAACCGTGGTCAGGACCTCCAGTCAGAAGATCCACTGGAGGACATTTAGAGCAAACAGTCAGACAACAGCAGCTTCACCACATCAGCTGAAAAATGGAGTTTGGATGCTTTCAGCTTCAAGTCGTGGACAGAAAATGATGCTCACACTGTCACACTGATGTTTTCTTCTCCAACCTTCTCTCAGCTCCAGAGGTTGGTGGTCTGCAGGAGCTTCTACAGCAGCAGAAGATCAGTCTGGAGAGGAGATGTGAACGTGTGACTGAAGGTGAAGAAGCAGGAAGTCAAACTCTCCTCAACAGCATCTACACTGAGCTCTACATCACTGAGGGACTGAGTGAGGAGGTCAACAGAGAGCATGAGGTCAAACAGCTGGAGACCAAGAAGACCAAGAAGACCAAGGAGATCCTCCACGACCGTCCAATCAGGTGCAGCCAGATCTTTGAAGCCTCACCTGAGCAGCAGGGACTCAGGGAGTCAGAGTGGTGCTGACCAGGTCTCTGGGCTGGACTGGGAAGCCTTGGGGTCCCACTGGAGGAGCTGGAGGAGGTGACTGGGTCCAGGGAAGTCTGGGGGTCTCTGCTGAGGCTGCTGCCCCCGAGACCTGACTCCGGATACGGCAGTAGAAGATGGATGGATGGATGGATGGATGGTTGGATGGATGGATGCCAGGTGATAGAACATTTCATAAAAACAGACTCTGCATTATAACTTCTATTACACTCTAAAAAACTCACTCCAATATAACTGCACTCGTCCTTCTCTCACATTACATTGGATCACAATGACCAAACAACACAACAAAGACAATGATCCAACTGTGCTGCCACGTCCAGACTCAGTGTAGGTCTGTAGGCCTCTTGGACCTTCATGTGAACCACTGCGTGTTGACTGGAGGTGAAACATGACTGACTGCTGTCCTCCTACCTGGACAATGCAATCTCACTTTCATTCTGCTGCAGATGGCCATTTTCATTTTACACCGTCCAAATTTACAGCTCAGGGCGCTGGGACGAATTCCAAATTGTGTGCAGATACAGGCCTACACTTCAAATAATTATGAGAAAAATCCAACGTAAAGAGAGCACTTCCATTAGGAAATAGTCAACATGAAATTTCGTCATCTACTGACACCTGCTGGTCAAATTGAATAGTTGCAAATATTGTGAACAAGTTGTCATCTAATTCTAATCCTAAACAATATGGCCATTCCAAGTCAAGTATTAAGACAATTAATCAGGTTTGTACTGCTTGATTGAACACATTCATCCCGTTCCAGTGCACTAAAACCCACTTCCCTTCAGGACCGTGTCAGCGAAGCCAAAACTTCCTTGAGTGACGTTGTGTCCCAGCATGCAATGCGAGCTAGCGATTCACAATACTATTCCATCACAAACATGGATGTAAAAAATAAAAAGGGACGAAAAATGAAACTTCAGGAACACCAACCATTGCAATACAAGCAGAACTGGGCCGAAGTTTTATATTATGTACACCATAATACAGCCTTCTGGTGGACAAGCCATACTGTTTAATCAGTGTCTTCCTATGGCACTTCCGTGGGTAGAAACTCGTCGTAGAGGTCACGTGCTGGTTGCTCGTCACCCCACCAACGACCTCGGGGAAGGTCTAAGACAAGTGCCAATGGTTACCCATGCAGGGTATCACCTGATACGGGTGAGCGAGTGAACAGAAAATATGTGTCAACGTGTGCAGTCGTAACAGGAGAAGCTTGTTGACGGAAATTATGCACTACTAGTGGATGTGACACTAATGAGTGCGATGGATGAGGTGGAGCAATGCTCCAGAACCCTATTCAGACTACTCTCCCTCCACTTTTTTTGTTTTGTATGAGCGTTTAAAAAAAACAACATAATGATAATCGAATAAGCTTTAGTTTATTAATCAGAATTAAAACAAGTAGGTTTTGCCCTTACAAGGTTGTAGTTTTGTTATAGATGAGTTCCTTTGTTGTAGTTTGGCGCTTGAAAAACTATATATGGGATGTACCATGACCTGAGGGATTTCCTCATCCCATCCCAGCTTGGTTCTGATGCTGAATGTGAATGTATCTTGCTGTACATCCCACTGAGCTCCAAGGGCCCTCTCCATAGGGAGCTGGTCTCTGTCAAGGTTAAGTGTTTTTACCTCTTTAGCTCTCTGCTCTTCAGGAATGGCGGCCAGCACCGAGCGATGATTGCTCACCCACTTATTGAGCTTAAATTCACCTCTACCGCACAGGTCTGTTAGCTGCTGGTACAGATGTATTGCTTGTTCCACCGTGCTGACGGCCTTTAGACAATCATCCACATAGAAATTTTGACAAACAGTGTTTATAACCTCGGCTGGGAAGTCATGCTGATTGTCGTCGAATGAAGCACAGCCTGGGGATGACACTGCCCCAAAGATGTGGACCAGCATCCTGTGCTCTTGTAGGTCCTTTGTAATGTCCCCATCTGGCCACCAGAGGAAGCGTAAGAAGTTTACATCCTGGTTGGAAACTCTTACTTGATGAAACGTTCCCTCAATGTCAGTCATGAATGCTACAGGGCCTTGGCGAAAACGAAGCAGCACACCTAGCAGTGTACTTGTCAAATTGGGACCCTGCAGGAGCTCTTTATTTAATGATGTTCACTCACTTTCAATCTCACAGCCACTAAAAAACCTGATTGTGATTGAGAGGTCCTCAGCAGCCAATCACTGTTGGGAGTCCAGCCTTCAAACACTCCTCCTGAATCCACAGTCACATCTGTGAGCATCTGGAACTTTGGCCCTGATCCTCCACACCACACAACTTGGGATGACAGCGCCACCTACCTGTATCCTTTCAGCAGCCAGTCCATGCACTGACCCGTTTCCACTGTGGCCTGTTGTGTCATCTGGACCGGAGTCTGGATCATCAGTGTCCAGGTTCATGGAATGAGTCAGTGTGCCGCCGTCCTGTGATGTCATGATAGAGAATCACTCTATTTATACTAATGTGCAGAACCACTAGAGTGTAATTTCTTCACTGCTGTCAGCAACAAGCATTTGGTGTCACACTGGTGTACAACACTTATGGGCTAATTAATAAGAAATTACATATTTATGAATCACCCGCAATGCCCAGATTGTTGCTGCTTATCTGCTGATATGAGCCGTCAACTGTTGCAATATAGAACCACGGGCAGGAAATTACAATTAGTGTAGAGTGTATTATAATTTAAAAGTTTACTCACGGTAGTTCTTTAAAGAATTTAGCAGGGATGGAACAGGCTAACGTGACGACGTCACCTGTAACACGGTAGGAGCTCAACCTGCTGTCACAGCGAAAACTCTGTGTTACGTCCCGTCGAGGGGGACCGAGACGCAACGTGTGGGACACCTTCCCCCACTCCCAAGCCTCATTAATTTTTCACTACAGTTGGCAGTTTCAACAAAAAACATTTTATTAATCAGTAAATGAAATAAACAAAACAACTTAACCGGTGGGCAGCAAAGGCTTCAGAGTTAGCAGCCGACATCCAGGACCGCACCTGCAAGGCGTCATCCACTCTCTCACACACACACACACACAGACTCAAAGATAGAGGCACCTATACCCAACTGTGGGTCATATCACCCCCTCTCTTAAGACCTAAACCCTATTAACATACCTACAAACAAAACTAAACAAGAAAAACAGCTCAGTTCCCCCAAAATAAAATTCCGCAGCTAGTCCACATGTACACGTGAAAACGCATCTGCCAACACATTATCAACCCCCCTTCCTGTGGCAAATCTGGAGATTGAAGTCTTGCAGGAGCGGAGACCACCGCATCTACGAGGGCATTATGGTCTGTAAAAACCTGATCCTAAATTAACATCAAGATGGGCACTGTCAGAAGGAGAACCAAAGCTTTATTCTGAACTTCCCAGAAATGACTCTGTGTGCGTGCTGCTTAGTTGTGGCATGTCCCTCTACTTCTATGTCATGGTGCAAAACTGACGTACGGCGGGGGTGGTCAGAAAACAATCATGGGTGGCTCTCAATTAATTTAACGATATCATGACGGGCTGATGCAGGCAAATGGGACAAAACGAGCTTAAGTTATTCATAATTTCAAAGTTTCCCAGGCGCGCCGAAGGAACACCGATTTTTTTTTTTTTTTTTTTTTTTTCAATGAGCCCTCACTCCGCCAATGGGCACGGAGGGGGCGGAGACTCAGGCGACACATTTTTCCGAGCAACGTAACGCCCGGTTCACACTGGACGTGGAAGCGCCACGAAGCGCCACGAAGCGCCGAGCGCTTCCATTCAGCGCCCATGTTAATCAATGTAGTAGTTCACACCAGACGCGAACAGGCGCGCGGCTTCCCTCGCGGATCGCGCCATGCATCAGTTCACTGGACGTGGAAGCGAAGCGCCGCCGAGCGCTTCCATTCGGCGCCCACGTTAATCAATGTGGTGGTTGCGCGGCTCGCGGCATGCATTTGTTGTTTCGGCGTCTGCTCTATTTCGCGAGCCGCGAGCGATCCTCGTCTACAGTACACGAAGTCGCTCAATAAAAACGAGAAAATCCGGTGAATTTTCAAAATAAACTAATTTCAAAATAAAAACCGAATGACAAATTCGATCATATATCATATTTCTATGTTAGATTTGTCAGTACATTGTATCAGAGTGCGAGAGAGATTAAACACACACACACACACACACACACACACACACACACACACACACACACAGAGGAAGACTTGATCAAAATACGTCTGTTTGATCCTAGAGATGCCGGTCAATGATCATTATGAAAGAGGTCTTGTCTTGAGATGGACACCTGAGTGCGTGTTTCTATTTATTTACACACACACACACACACACCAAAGTAAACTACGGAGCGGGCTGGCTTACGGGGCGAGGGGGGGCGATGATGAAAATGTTTTTTTTGTTTTGTTTTTTTTCAAAGAAAAAAAAAAAGAAGCTCAAGTGGGAGTGAAAAAAAGACTGCAGCTGAGCAGAAGCGCTTGTCGACCGTCGCGGAGCTGTTCCCGTCTGGTGTGAACCAGTTGGAGCCTCGCTCGTGAAATTCGTCGGCGCTCCGCTTCGTGGCGCTTCCGCTTCCATTGAAATGAATGGCACGAGCCGCGCGGCTGTTCACGTCAGGTCTGAACCACTACATTCAGTGCCTTTACATGGCACTAGAGAAAATCTAATTACTGCCTTAGTCCGATTATGATCGGAGAACTCACGTGCGTGTAAACACCTTACTCCGATTATGATTGGAGTTTGAGAACTCCGATTGGAATCGGAGAACCCCGACTGAGACACCCAGATAATGCGATTGGAATTCAAATTTCTCTGCCATGTATACGCCTTAATCGGACTATTAACTGGACAATGCGAGTGCGCATGCGCCACGCCTCGCGACTCATGACCGCACAACTACGTCGTCTAACAAAACAGACGGCGCGAAACAACCTGGCAAACGCGAATAAGAATGTTGACATTTGGATTGAGGATGAGACCGGGGCGATGCTTTCTCTTCTAAAAGAGATGGACATATTAAAATAATGCGCAACGGAGACCTTTTTAAAAAGGGTAGCGCAGCAAATGCAGGGCTCCGGCTTTACGCACCCCTGAACAAATACGTATTCCTTCGTATTTATATTTCTACCTTTTCGTTCACATTTTTTGTAAGTTAGAAGAATTTTAACTTTGTAAATAAAAGCACAGCAAAGACATGTTTTCCTGATTTGTTTTTATTTTGGTAATTTCGCTGTTATTCTGCTGGAAACGGTGTGCAGCGGCACCAGCTTCCTCTACGGTCGGCACTTTAATGAGCGTGTGTATAACTGAAAACACCGTTCCTTTGCAAAACCTGTACACAAACTCTCCCACCAGTCTGCTCCGAACCCGAATCCAACAAGAACGAGAGTTTGGGGTCCGTAGCGACGGCACAAAGCGTAGCATCGAAGTGTTGTTGTAGCCCTCCAACAGCAAACAACGTTCTTGTCTGCCTTTTAAAATAACCATGAGCACAAGAAATAGGGTACACCTTATCTGCAAAGCAAGTAACACGTACATTATGAACTATCGTTCCATATCATAATAGATTTAATATGTCAACTGAAAGCAGCTGACTATATATATACATATATATATATATATATATATATATATATATATATATATATATATATATATATATTAACCTCTTTCATTGAACTCCAAAACATACATGGTCAAAATCCATATTATTATGTTGTTTTTTTTAAATGCTCATACAAAACAAAAAAAAAAAGTGTGACATTCACTTGTAGTGCATTATTTTTGCCAGCAGGCTTCTCTTGTTACGAGTGAATACATTGAACCATATTTCCCATATACTCACTTGAATCAGATACCCTGCAAGGGCCCCGAGGTGATCGGTGGAGTGACGCGCAAACAGCACGTGACCTCTAAGACGAGCTTCCAACCACGGAAGTACAATAGGAGGACACGGCTTAAATAGTATGGCTTGTCCAGAGAAGGCTGTATTATGGTGTACATAATATAAAACTTATATAAAACTTCGGCCCAGTTCTGCTTGTATTGCAATGGTTGCTGTTCCTGAAGTTTCATTTTTCGTCCCTTTTTATTTTTTACATCCATGTTTGTGATGAAATAGTATTGTGAATCGCGAGCTCGCATTGCATGCTGGGAAACAACGTCACTCAAGGAAGTTTTGGCTTCGCTGACACGGTCCTGAAGGGAAGTGGGTTTTAGTGCACTGGAACGGGATGAATGTGTTCAATCAAGCAGTACAAACCTGATTAATTGTCTTAATACTTGACTTGGAATGGCCATATTGTTTAGGATTAGAATTAGATGACAACTTCTTCACAATATTTGCAACTATTCAATTTGACCAGCAGGTGTCAGTAGAAGACGAAATTTCATGTTGACTATTTCCTAATGGAAGTGCTCTCTTTACGTTGGATTTTTCTCATAATTATTTGAAGTGTAGGCCTGTAGTTGATGAGGAATCACGGTGTGCTAACGCTACTCAAACAGCTTACATGAAAAAAGGGAGTGTGATTTGGGTTTGTGGTACATTATGACAATCTTGGACTTGCAAGACTGAGGCGATGGTTCAATTCCCATCAATGTGTATCATATATGTGTTATTTAGCTCATCTATTCTACATTTTAAATAGATCACATTTGACATCTGACCCACTGAACACTTACTATTGAACATATTTTTAAACTATGGGCTATTTAGTCTTGTTTTAGGATATAATATAATTCATTGCACAAACTGTCAGGCTAAGTATAGAGCTATAGTCTACTACAATCAGTCGTGCCAAAAAAGAGACATTGTCTTTATTTTTCATTTTTATTTTATTGTGTCAGCATTGAACCATACAAGCATGTAGTGTTGTCCAACAAAAATGCATGGCGAATCAAATCCCAAACAATCGATGAAACAATGAACACGTTTCCATTGCACTTCATTTTATTGAGCACTAGATGACCTCCTTGAGCACTGTGTCATTGAAGCCTCGAGTAATGAACCATTTTTTGAAACAAGTGTCGAAGCTTCAACAAAGCCTCGATCGGCCATCACTACCTACGGCTGCGTGCTCTAACACCATTTCAGAAGTGACTAACTGCAGAGTTGGGAGCGGAGGAGGGACGACTGTCAGGCTGGCTCGACTGCTCCTCCTTCTCAGCCGTGGCGCGTCCAATCAGCAGCCGACATCCAGGACCGCACCTGCAAGGCGTCATCCACTGTCAGACACACACACAGACACAAAGATAGAGGCACCTAGACCCACCCGTGGGTCATAACACTCCGTGTGGATCTTTTAACTCTGGCATTGAAAGGGGGTGCTAGCGCTAGCCGTTTGCTAAGCTATGTACAGACAGCACCACCGCTTGCCGAACCACATAGTCACACCGTTTATATACAACAACTCGTCATCAATATCTCTAAAGTAGAAGTCAAGAACTTTTTTCAAAAACGATAACTAACTCAAACTTTTTTGTGTGTTTATAAAAACAAACTAAAACAAACTTAAATTGAAGTCATATTTCACTTCGTTTACGTCTGTCAAATGAATATTTGCCCAGGAATATCTTTTAGTTTTACGCAGCAGCACCTAAATGCACGTCGCGTTCTGTGACGTCACCCCTCTTTCACAGCAGTATGTTGACGAGCGACTCGCGGCGGGAAAGTCCGATATACCACAGTAGTGAACATGTTTATTGAGACTGGGAAGTAGACACAACAGTTTGACTCAGTTGACTCAAATATCCTGTGGCGATGAGAGTGGTTATGGCTATCTGATAAAGCAAGATTTAATATTGGGAATTTAACAAAATGAAAAGGAACCGACAACGCCACCCTGGGAATTTCACCCAGGGAGTTCTACTAAACACAAAAGTAATAATTAGGCACACAGGTAAGTTCTACGAGGAAGGAGTAGGAGACGTGGTTCAGAATGTTTAAAATATCAAACCAACTTTTATTCAACATTTAAAAATAAAAGGAACAAACAGACCAACACTTAAAACGGAGCTACTGAGCTCCTTATTCTTGGTGTAGAAACTGAGGCTTACCGATGAGGGGGCCAAACGGGGGAGGAACCAAAGAAAACAAGGAACACCCCACTCACACGTGACACACCTGCAAAGAAAGTGAAGTGCAAAAAAAAAGAAGAAAACAACCACAATCCCGGGTCACAGCACGCGAAGGGGCCCACCACCCGGGACACCGCCACAACCAGCAGCTCTCAGCGACTACAAAAGAAAAGATAAACAGTTGGTTACTAAAAGTTCCCTAAAATCTGTCAAATGTACTGAAATAGCAAGAAAAACAAACAAACAATGCAATTACACACACACACACACACACACACACACACACGTTCCCACCAACCACGCACACGCATACACGCACGCACACCACTGTGGCTGGACCGGCGACTTGATAGTGTAACGTCTGCTGTCTGAGGGTCAGCAGTGGCGACGTAAGCAAACGAAGAAAAACACAACGAGAACGGAAAAACAACAAGTAAAACCAAGGCGGGACGGAAGCAACATGCACCGTCCACCGTCTGTACGGGGCGGCTAGCACAATCAAGTGCGGGCGAAGCGGCAGTGTTCCTGCACTTATCTTATAGGACCGAGTTTTGGGCCACAGGTCTTGATCACCAAGCGTCCTCCAGGTGAGGAGAACAACGAGGAGGCTCTGCGCAGCTTTGTGCTCGCAGGCGGCTGTAGTGTGCCAGTGAGGTGTTCAGGAAGCACTGTAAAAAGAACGGACAGGTGAGGTACAACGTACCTATGCTAATAAGCCATAATAATTTAAATGCTAAAATGTCCGCACCTGATCCTCTTAAAACTCGGGCACACAAAGCGGATGTTCAGTGTCCCATTGACCACAATGGACCACTAAACGAAGCTTTTAAGAAAAATGCGAAATGAAGCCACTGAGAGCTAAAACAACATGCAAACAATGCCACAGTGCAGCTTTTCTCAAACGGGTCAATTTTGAAATCATTTTAATCAACTCTGTCTTCATTGATCAGAAGCTTTTTGGAGATTTGGAATTAAAACATTTTAACTGCAGGAATCATAAAATCGTCTCATCAGTGACGTTTATAGAGCCATTAAAAAAATGAATATGTGCTGAACAGACAAACGGAGGTGTAAGAGGCCTGTGTGACCAGCAGGGGGCAGCAGAGGACCGACAGCCGCAAGTTCCTCCTCAGAGAGGCCTGAGAAGGTTCTGCACCTTCAGCTCCTCCAGGAGGTCCTAAGCAAAGTGTCAGAGTTTGTTGGTTTTTTTACCTCGGTCGGCAGAGTCAAAGTATTAAACTTGTAGCCAGGGGGCGCTGCAGCTCACTCAACACCTACAAGGTTTGAAAAGGATATTGAGTGGAATTCATCTGGAATGAAAAGAAAAGCACAACTACAGCAGAAAAACTGAACACAAAGACGCACAAAGTTTGAACTACACACTGATTTTCTTCTTCTGTTGATTCAAATGAATTTGACAGAAATAATATCTGAAAAAATAGAAACCAAATGTTAAATTTCGACATTTAAAAAATGGACAGATTCATTTACACCCAGTAAGATAAGAAGATATTTAGCTCTCAGCCAATTAGAGATGCTGCTCCTGTGTGTGTGTGTGCGTGCGTGCGTGCGTGCGTGTGTGTGTGGTGTGTGTGTGTGTGTGTGTGTGTGTGTGTGTGTGTGGATGTGGTGGTGTGTGTACCTGAATGTGGGAGTGGGTGTGTTTAAGTACGTCACTGGAAGTAGGCTGCCAATTAGCCGCAACAGCCCCACGCCAGCGACAAGCCCAGAGGGGGGGGCCCGGACACGGCACACCCGCCGCAATGCCGGCCAGGAAGAGGCCCGAAGCAGCAGGCCCCCGGACCGGAGGGCACCCGCCCCACGAGCCAGGGCAAGATGACTGGGAGGCAGATACCCCAAGGAGAAGGGACACCACCTGGGGCGAACAGACAGCAGAGCCCGGCCCCCGGACGGGGGCCCCCCAGGGCAAGTGAGACCAGACTCATCCCCATGACAGGACCCAGCCCCTTCACCCACCGGGAGGATTGGTACCCAAGGCAGGCCCGGGCACCCAGAGGCCCCCTCCCTTCGGACCCAGTATGGCGCATCGCCGCAAGTGGCGAGGTCCCCATAGGCCCAGCCGGTCTCGCACCCCAGGGGCACCGGACTGCACAGGGCCCATCCAGAGTGGGAAAGATGCAGGATCCCGCCCCCGCTAGCAGGCCGACCCCACTGTGTGTAGGGGTGTCAGTGTGTGTATATGTGCACTTGCTGGTGTGTTGAACTATAGTGCTATTAAGATTGGAGAGGGTCTTAAGGCCAGAAGGCCGGGCAGCGACCACCCAAGACACAAATCCCCCGAAACAGACCAGAGCCAGGGACCCCCCCCCCCCGGAGCACCACCCCCGGAGCACCACCCACCAACCACCAGGCCCAGCCCCCCGCGTGGTAGACATCCCCCGCCGGGGCACCCAACCCCCGACCCCCCACCAACCCGCAAAGCAGCTGAACCCCCCACGCCCAAAACCCCCCGCCCAGACCGCACCCGGCCCACGGCAGCACGACCACCGCTGCCCACATCAACCAGCAGCCTCAGCTATTGATTGATTACTAGTTAGTTATAGGATGAAGCAGACATTCCTACCAAGGAGGTGTGGTCTAACAGTAAGTTCCTATATTGTGCAATGTGCAGGTGTTGTTTTGTTTTCCAGTTTGTGAGGATTGTTTTCTTAGCGATAGATAAGGAGGTGATCAGCATGCGAGATTCTGCCTTATCTGATGTGATATCACTGAGGTCCCCTATGAGACAAAAAGAAGGAGTGGCTGTGATGTTGTAACCAACCTGTGCTGATAGATCATTGCATACTACGTGCCAGAATTTATTTACTGGTGGGCAATGCCATACAGCGTGTAGGTAATTATCTGGGACATTAACTGTGCAGTGTAAGCAGGTCTGAGAGGCGGTCATGCCCATCTGAAACATCCGCTGCCCGGTGTAGTGGATCCTGTGGAGTACTTTAAAATGTATTAATTGTAGATTAGGTTGTTTTATCAGTGAAAAGGTGTTCAGGCAGATTGTTCTCCAGAAATTAGAGTGGGGCTGGAGAGACAGGTCTCTTTCCCACTTAACAATTGGGATAGAAATCGTGCGATCTGTATTTGTAAGCAACTCACTCCAATAGAACTGCACTCGTCCTTCTCTCACATGACATTGGATCACAATGACCAAACAACACAACAAAGACAATGATGCCACTGTGCTGCCACATCCAGACTCTGTGTAGGTCTGTAGGCCTCTTGGACCTTCATGTGAACCACTGGGTGTTGACTGGAGGTGAAACATGACTGACTGCTGTCCTCCTCCTTGGACAATGCAATCTCACTTTCAATCTCACAGCCACTAAAAAACCTGATTGTGATTGAGAGGTCCTCAGCAGCCAATCACTGTTGGGAGTCCAGCCTTCAAACACTCCTCCTGAATCCACAGTCACATCTGTGAGCATCTGGAACTTTGGCCCCGATCCTCCACACCACACAACTTGGGATGACAGCGCCACCTACCTGTATCCTTTCAGCAGCCAGTCCATGCTCTGACCCGTTTCCACTGTGGCCTGTTGGCTCATCTGGTCCAAAGTCTGGATCATCAGTGTCCAGGTTCATGGAATGAGTCAGTGTGCCGCCGTCCTGTGATGTCATGATAGAGAATCACTCTATTTATACTAATGTGCAGAACCACTGGAGTGTGGAAGCAGACAGTTACCATAATCCAAATGAAAAAGCAACAGCAGAAATGCTTTTTCATTTTAAGAACGTGGCTGCATTATTTGACTCATAAATAAAATCACCAATAAGTCCATTATGGTCCGAGTATGTTTTGGTCATTGGATTGAAAAACCAAAAACGGACGCTAATTTGTTTTTCGTTTTACAATGAAAAAAAACCAAATATGAAATATGAGACATTTTTCCTTTTAACTGTGTGATATTAAATACAAGAACATTTGAAAATGGCTTGATTCTATTTTTATAGTTTGAAGAACAAAAAATAAAATCACTAAAACACAAAGACAAAAAACAGTGCGTTTTACCCTGGTCTTTGGACGGAGGTACGAGATCAGCAAGTTAGAGGCTCGTGTTGACTCAGGCAGAGCGCTGCAGATTTGCTCACTGGTTGTAGGAGAAAAGCTAGTTGTTCATTGTAAATGTCTCTGGAACCCTACTCGGAAATCATTTTTCACATGGCAAGACAAGGCAAGGCATCCTCACAAGTTTCTGAGCGGACATCGCTGGAAAGTGGCAGGACAAGAGGTTCCTCTGCAAGAAATGTGAGAAGAGTTTGTGCTGAACATGGATGGCCTAAATGTGAAGGGGCTCCCCGGTACACAGCTGGAGATCGAAGTGGCAAAAGCAATAACTGAGGTGTTGTAACAACTCCACTGGCAGATTAAACACGCTTCACAATGCTTCTGTGCTACGACTGAAAACCCTCCAGTGAACCAAAATTGATTAATTAATTCCAACATCCCCCCTTTTGACACATGGTCTAAACCGTGCGTCAATTTAGCGAAATGTGAAAATAAATGTTTTGGCAGACACGGGTTACCGTTTGGTCCCACCCAAATGTCAGTAACGTGGTCCCAGCATGCGCCGGCGGAGCGCCAAGCGGCCTTCTCCTTCGCTGTGGCGAGGGACTGCATTTCAGCCAGTGATGCATCAGCCTCCTCAAATGAGGCTGTCATCATCGGGGCTGACGAGGGTGCAGGCTGCCTTGCAGCGGACTTTGCTGCCGCGTCAGCTCTGGCGTTGCCCTGGGAAACAGGGTCACGAAGGTTAGTGTGAGCAGAACATTTACACACTGCTATTTGGGAGGGCAAAAGTATGGCTCGCAAGAGGTCAGCAATAAGCACATGATTTAACACCGGCTTCCCGTCTGACTTGAGGAAGTCCCTGCATTTCCACAGTGCCCCAAAGTCATGAACGACACCAAACGCATAATGGGAGTCTGTGTAGATTGTGACAGACTTGCCCTCTGCAAATTTACACGCTTCAGTTAGCGCAACCAGCTCTGCCCCTTGTGCTGAGAGGTGACATGGAAGGGAGTCAGAGCAGATGACCTCCGAGTCGGAGACAACTGAGTAACCAACTCTGTTGGCGCCTTTGTCGTCCCGGAATGCTGAACCATCTGCGTAGAAAACAAAATCAGCATTAGCAAGGGGTTCGTCAGGTCAGGTCAGGTCGGGGGGAGAAAATTGTGTCTAGCTCTGCTATGCAGTCGTGTGTGGGTTGGGCACGTTCGGTGCCCTGGCGTGGACAGCAGCCTTAACTGCTCTCAAATGTTGAACAAACCTCCAGTCATCACGTTGAGGAGGAACTCTGGCCTTTTTTACAGGGAACATGGGCGTGCGCACTGGCGAGTCGGGGCATTGGACAATGACACCTGCTTCGAGAAGAGAATCAAAAACAGGAGTGATCCCTTCAACAGCTTCTGGCTTCAGAGGATATTGCGGCTGGTTGGGCCGAATATCACTTTTGGGTGTGATCTTCACCGGTTCGGCACCTTTGATCAGTCCCACATCGTATTTGTGAGCAGCCCACAGTGAGGAGGGACCCTCACTCAGTTCCTCGGGCAGCTGCAAATTGGGAGCATTCATGAAGTGAGCATCACCCGGCACCTTATCGTTAGCCGCCACTATCAATTCTTCTGGGGCCTCGAGGGGAAGCAACCACTGATAGACATGCAAGAGAGGCTTAGGAATTTGAGCCAAGGTCGAGGAAGATAACGACCTGGCAACAATCAACCCGTCGGGGGTGGAGATGAGATTCATGCCCATGGCTAGAAGCAAATCTCTTCCCAACAAATTCATCGGACACACTTCTGACAATACAAAGCTGTGTTTAATTTGGTTTTGTGATGTGCATGTCTCGTCGCCGTAGTCAATACAAGTAAGTGGAGTGGTGAGAGGCTCTCTCTTCTTCATTCCAGCTGCTCCGACAGAATAAACATATCTCCCACTTTTTTTTTTACACTGGGGAAGTTCTTCTGCACGAAGGAGCGACAATGTTGCTCCGCTATCGGCTAGGAACGTGATATTTTTACCCATGATTCTAAAAGTGACCCGCGGCAGTTTCTCAAAAGCAGCTTCTTTATACAACGTGTATGTGGGAGGTGCGGCACGTGACAACGCTCTAAACCTGTCAATGGTGCTCAAAATTTGGTCACGTAAATCAACCTCGAACTCTGTGTCAGTGTCAATGCATGTCTCACCGTCAGGCTGAGAGCAATCAGTCGAACCTAAATCATTGTCAGAAGAAAAATCATCATCAACATGTAAATCAGTATACGTTTCCGAATAATCAACATCAGAATATGAATCAGTGTACGTGCAGGGGAAAGGGAAGTTAGAGGGGACAGCAAGCATTTCTTCATTGCAAGAAGCGTGTTGCATGTGTGTGTGTGCATCACTTCCCTGCGAAGACGCTGTAGGCCGGGGGTCCGTCTCGCCGGGTCCATGCCGTGTCCCGCACTCCACTCTCCCCCCTCAGCTGCTCTGAGTTGGATCCTTTTTTCCGGCCCTCGCGATCACTCTCTTGGCTGCGGTGGGCATGGTTCTGCCCGTGGTGTCTTCCTTTGTCAGGGCATTCTCTGGCCCAGTGACCCATTCGGCCGCAGATGTGGCACGCCCCCTTTTCGCCTCTGTCTCCGCTAGTCGCCCTTCGTCGGTTGTCGTTGTTCCTGTAGGGCCGTCTCGCCGTGTCACTGAGGTGCTTCATCATGGTGAGGGAGGCACGCTTTATCTTCTTGTCCTCTGCATCGCTGGCCTCCTGCAGAAGCCTCTCAGCGTGCACTGCATGACGTCGGACCTCTGTCAGCCGGGCATCTTCAATCCCCACGCAGCAGCTTCTGTTAACTGCTTTGGCGATCTGGGGGAGCAGCCCTTGTCTGAAAGCAGTGATGAGGCTGGCCGTTTGGTTGACGGCAGTCCTGATGAACGTGGCGACGCTGCGGCGTCGGTGCTGGAGTGCGCAGGGTTGTACGGTGGTAGCGTTGGATGAGGGCAGGCGGGAGGAGGGAAGACAGGCATGTCCAGGAGAGGGTCCCTCGGGCCTGTAAGAGAAGGATACAGACGATTTGGTGCATTTGAATGCTAGTGTGTGAGCGGCTCCTTTTCTCCCTCCTCTGGGGAGTGTGTGTGAGTGTGTGCACCCTCTGCCGTTATCTCTGTCACCCCTGTGCTCCAGCGCCCAGCGCTGTTCACACGTTTGTTTTTGTTTTCTTTACTTGTTTCCTGTCCCTGACCTCTGCTTCAGGTTTCCAGAATGAAAAACACCTTTCATGATCTTTGATGATTTGAATCTCCCACCTGTTTGGGTTTTTCTTTTTTGTAACCTTTCCCTCTGCTATCTTCAATTTATCCCAGAGGTTTCTCAATTCCTCCAAACTCAGTGATCCCCCTGCTGGGAAATCATACTTTTCAACCCAAATTCCCAACATGTCAAGACAATCTGGACCATATTTTTTCCTCATGTCGTCCACAATTGGTCCCCCCTGGGGAACAGCAGCAGCCACTTTGCTCTGGTTCTTCCCCAGCACTGTCTAGCTAGACTTATTACTCTGACTTTTGAAGTTTTCACAAAATTCCAAGTCAGAAAATACACAGGCGTCCCCGTGCACCCCTGTTTCTTACTCTGGAGCAAAAAGGTGGAGAAAAAACTCACCCCTCTGGTAGTTTACCTACCAGAAGCTTCCGGCTCACTTGTGGAGCGGGAATTTCAGTGTTGATTCAGAATCAACACCGACCTGACAGGCACGGTTAACGTATGAGCTCCGTCCTGCCCCGGGACCGTTCGTAGACGACAAGGAAAACAACCCACTGGTCACTGATATGTCTGAGACAAGAACAATTACTTCTCACCCGATCTCTGAATCAGCACTTCCCTTCCAGGTTCGCTTGGATAGACGTGAAGCCGATCAGATCCACTCTTAGACGCCGATCCTCTCATCTCTGAATGCTTGGTTCGAGGTAGAGGGGGAACGAGGAGTTTCCTCCGTTCCTGGTCCCGGGCCCTCAACGTCCCAGAGTTCCACTGACGGGTCTCCAGCAATCCTGTTCGTGACGCCAAATTGTTGTGGAAAAGAGCGAAGATGCCGATGCAGGAATACTGGGATAATAAGTAATTTAATGAACAAACAATAAAAAAAGGGATCGGAGCTCCGAGGCACAAAACACAGTAAAATGGGAGTGCGAGTGCGAGGTGGGAAGGAGGAAGAAGGTCTCTTATACACAGGACTGGGAGGGGATAAGATAAGGAAAGAACAGGGAGGAGAACAGAGAGAGACAAACCAACGACTATATGATAGTTGACCGATTTCACAGCTCATATCCTGTACAAGGAGAGGACGAGCACATCAGTGGCAGGCCATAAAACAAAGTGAAATACGATGCGTATATGTTAGCCTAGGATTCTAACAGTTTACACGTGCTACTAGTGATCATACAATATAAACCAAGATAAAGAATAACACAAGAATACTCTATCATGTTCGACCCATCTTAATAACCGAGATTTTTTTTCCAGGTGCGCTTTGCTCATCTCTTTGTACCAAATATTTAGGGGAGTTTTTATAACATCACATAGGTTATTAGAGTATATAGTCGTGAAAGCTTTGTCACCCAGCAGAGATTGAAGTGGGATATCTAGTTGGTCAAATTCTAGCTCCTTCCATTTTGTATCGTAACCCGTCCTGCACCAGTAGACTATATACTGCAGTTGTGCTGCTTTATAGTAGTCCTCCAAGCATGGGAGTGACATCCCTCCCTGTTAAGTGTAATGTTTTGTAGCATACCCTTGGTTTCTTGTTCTGCCATATGAATCTAGAAATGATCCGATTCCATTCACTGAATTTCTTATTGGGTATTTCTACAGGTAGCGATTGGAGTAGAAATAACAATTGTGGTAAAATAACCATTTTTTAAGTATCTATTCGGTTGTAAAAATCAAGTACTAGGGGGGTCCAACTGTCCAGATCATTTTTAATTTTGGTTGTGATGCTACCGTAGTTTACACTATATAAATCTTTGGGGGTCTTGGGAATATGAAGACCTAGGTATTTCAAAATTCTGGATTTCCATTTAAATTTAAAGGACTTACGTAAGTTTTCTTGAGGTATGTAATTAAAAGTAAGAGTTTGAGTTTTCTCTATGTTCAATTTGTATCCCGAATATGAACCACATTGGTCGAAGTAGGGCATTAATTTAGGGAGACTGGTATCCGGGTCGGATAAAGTCACCAGGATGTCATCTGCATATAAACATGTCTTATATTCTTTCCCCTTGAATAGTATTCCCGTGATTTCTGGGTCTTCCCTAATCTTTTGAACAAGTAGCTCTATAAATAGAGCAAACAAGATGGGGCTCAATGGGCAGCCCTGTCAGCAACCCCTCTCCAAACGGATTGTACCTGAAAGACTGCCATTTATTCTGATCCGGGCCACAGGTGAATTATATTTAGATTTTAAACATTTTATAACTGTATTGTTAAAGCCAAAACATTGCAGGACCAGGTTTAAAAATTCCCATAGAACAGAGTCAAAAGCTTTTTCTGTGTCAAAGCTAATTGCTAAGGACATTGTGTTTCCTTTGCTCATTATATGTAACAGATGTATAGCTCGCCTAACATTGTCTTGTGTTTGTCTATTTTTAACAAAACCTGTCTGGTCCGTGTCAATTAGGTTAGGGATAATATTTTCTAGTGTGTTAACAATAATTGAAGTGAAAATTTTATAATCAGTGTTTAAAACTGAGATAGGTCTGTATGAGCTGCAATCTGTCCTATCTTTCCCTGGTATCAGTATTACAGATAATATGGCCTGTTTCCAAGAAGGTGGGGTCTCGCCACCTTTTAAGACATAGGTAAAACTATTTAATAAATAGCAGTGGGGTCACAGAGTCCCTAAAAGTCTTATACCATTCTGCTGGTAGTCCATCTCCCCCGGCTGCTTTGCTTGTTTTCAGTTTAGAAATTGCCTTGTCGACCTCTGCATTTGTAATCTCTGTAGTTAAGCACTTATTTTGTTCTGTGACAACAGATGGCAGGTCTAGGGATTTCAAAAAATTGATTGACTGTTACTGCTTCTGCTAATTCGGGTTGAGTGTATAAATTCCTGAAGTAGGATTCAAAAGACTTATGTATTGCTTCTGGCTTATAACACATCTGGTTGGTGACCGGGTCCTTTACTTTATATATGGATCTTCCAGACTGTTGTTTTTTAAGTCTCCAGGCTAAGAGTTTTTTAGCACGGGGTCCATTTTCATAGTGGGTTTGTTTGATATTCTTAAGTGTAAGTTCCTCCTGGTCGTTCAGTTTCTTATTTAGTTCTGATTTTACTGCGGTTATTTGTTCCAATAAGGTGGGGTCGTTAGTCTCTACATGCTTCTGTTCCAGTGAGTCTAATTGACTTGTCAAGTCGTTAAGGTGTTTAAGTTTTTCTTTTTTCCTTTGTGATGCCCAACTTATAATCTTCCCACGCAATACTGCTTTTCCAGCATCCCATAAAATACTCTGTGACGTCACTGTGCTACCGTTAAGGTCTGTATATTCCTTCATTTCTTTCCTAATGTAATCTTCAAATCGGGTGTAATTTAATAGGGAGGTGTTGAGTCTCCAAATAGTGTTTTTGTGTGGGTGACCTACATTTATTTTCACATATACACCTGAGTGATCTGATATGTCGCTAACACCAATTCTACAATCTAAAACCCTGTGTCTGTCTGTTCTGAACATAAAGAAATAATCGATCCTCGAGTAAACTGAATGAGGGTGAGAGTAAAAAGTCAATTGTTTAGTGGATGGATGAAAATCCCTCCATACATCAAACATACCAATCCTTTTAATCATCTTCTTAATATTTAGTGACTCAGGATTTGTTTTCTTTGTCGGGTTTGATGAGTCTAGAGTGGGATGCAGCTGTACATTCCAAGGGGACTCGTGCCATGCAAAGCTTATTCCGACCTGGCGATCCTGTTTGAATCCATTAGCAACCAGCTACATTACCCCGGGCAGCTTCACGGGTACAGGTGGATGTATGCTAAATGCAGAGAAAATGGACTGCGTGTGAGAAAAGAGTCTGTGCGTTTGGTTTTGAAGGAGCTGCATCCAAGAGGAGTGTCATTAAGGCAAGCGGGGCGTCTCAGACGGAGGAATTACTTCTCAAACTTCTCAACTTCATCTGGCACCTGGACTCATATGATGAACTGAAGCCATATGGTATTTGTGTGAATGGATGTATCGATGGCTTTTCAAGAAAAATAATCTGGCTCAATGCTTACACAACAAGTAGTGACCCAAAAGTAATTGGAGGGTGCTACATAGAAGCGGTACAGCGTTTTGGGGGGTGCCCTAGAGTTGTTTGAGGCGACCTTGGAACCGAAAATGGCCATGTTAGAGGCTTCCAGCGTTTCCTCGTCCCTGTTCAACCAGACGACACCCTCGATAGTTACTTGGAGGGGGCCAGCACCGCCAATCAAAGAGTGTACATGGAGTTCTGGTTAGCCTTGTTATCAGACCACAGAGACAACGGGCATTTTGATGGCGAGTTTCTGGACAAAAGTCTCCTGCAGTTTTGTTGTATGGGCCTCCATACAGGTGAGTTCATGAATAATGTTTTATTTTCATTTTGTGCGCATGTGTATGTGAGTGAGAGAGAGGGGAGGGAGGACAGAAACGGGAAAGGGGGTGTTGGGAAGACAGACAGACAGAGACGGGAGGAAAGGAAAAAGAATGCTAAAGAGAAGGGGTAGAAAAGGGAAAGGAACAGAGATGGAAGGGGAGAGAGATGGAACAGAAGGGTAGAAACAGAGAGGATAAGAGATGGGGAGAAAGAGGGGGGGGGAGGGAGGGATGAACAGAGACAGGGAGGGAGGGAGAGGGTGGAGTTGCTCATGTGTGAATGCTGTAATTTAGTGTTTTATTTCTGTTCTGCTGGCACAGCTCTTCCTAAATGTATACATTTTCAACAGGATGAGTTGGATGACACTGCACAGGTGTGGAATGCACACAACATCAGGCCATCAAGAAACCTGAACGTCGCCAGCGGTCGGCCTAATGTGACGCATGCTGTTCCTGAACTTTAGCGAACAACATATTTTCTCTCCCCTGTTGAAGATGAACACATTCAACTGTGCAAAAATGAATGTGTCTTTCGGCTGGCTGTACCATGTAATCCAGATATTTATGAACTCTGTATCATCTTTATGGCTGAGTCCCATCTTGCTCCACCAACAGATCCGTATCAGGCTGTGAACTTGTATTTGCACCTAAGAGAGGCCATCACTGCATCTCTCTAAACCACCCCACCCTCTCCACAGGATGGACACTTATTCCACTGCAGTGCGCCTCCCCCTGACCCTATCCAGAGAATGGACACTAAATTGTTGTGAACCTCCTGTTATTTTGTGTATTGTTAAATCTCTAGTGTTCCTTTTAAAAATACACAGGGATATTGGTTATTTACTGCACTCCTTTGTTTCTGTTATTACGTAATCCTTATGGTGATGCTATTTACTGAATTTACTTTTTGACCTGAAGGTCGTGTGTGCAAAGAGCTGTTAAATAAAAGTAGCCATGTGAAAGAACTTAACTATGTTCAGAACCAAGTTGTTGAAACATTGAGAAACACAGAAGCACAAGGTTACTTTAAGATTTACTTTAATTATTCTTCACTTCCATGAATTAATGAACATTAACGTGATTCTTTAAAGTCAACAATTCCTGAAAAATTAAACCGGTGTTGGACACCTCGTTCTGAATGCTTGGTTAGAGTAAACAGATGGACCTGTAAGCAGTCATTTTCAAAACAACATTTTCACTTTCAACAACAAAAAAAAAAC
Source organism: Nelusetta ayraudi (assembly GCF_046127955.1). Classification (NCBI taxonomy): domain Eukaryota; kingdom Metazoa; phylum Chordata; class Actinopteri; order Tetraodontiformes; family Monacanthidae; genus Nelusetta; species Nelusetta ayraudi. The sequence continues at coordinate 1,816,470 of NW_027466095.1, forward strand.
ACCCTCATAAAACTCTGCTGAAGCATTTACTATTCTGTAACACAGGTGTAACTATGGAAGCAGATAGTTACCATAATCCAAATAAAAATGCAATAGCAGAAATGCTTTTTCATTTTAAGAACAAAGCTGCATTATTTGACTCATAATTAAAATCATTAATAAATATTCCTAAATGCATTTTCATTTTCTTATTCGTGTCGCATCTTTTATGACACAATCAAAAAGAAAACTGAGAGCATTGCTTTTTAATTTTCGTGGTCCTGCCCTGCACAAGAGTTACCACAACTCGAAAACGAAATCGCAATCTCAAAGTAAGCGCGCGGCGCAGGAAAGTGACGTCAGCAGCTCTCCACCTCCGCTGTGGGTATGGCGGTATGACGCCAAGTGTCATTTGCCTCCTGTTATGTGTAAATTCTAATGTTTGTGAATTTAATAAAGATATATATATATATATGTATATATATATATATATATATATATATATATATATATATATATATATATATATATATATACACACATATATATATATATATATACACACATATATATATATATATATATGTGTGTATATATATATATATATATATATACACACATATATATATATATTTTTTTTTTTATTTAAAAAGAAAAGAAAAGAAAAAAAAGGTATGGCGGTATGACACCGCTTTGCCATCGTTACTTCTTTCACGTCATTGAAGTTGCCGGTAATCGAGATTTAAATCGCCGAAAAACGTGGACCACTGACAGATCTCGCACCAGCATCTGCCACCAGTCGACGGATTGATCTGTTGCTTCGCATCCTTCGTTGGATGGACTGGTGGCCGACGCCGAACGGAAGCAATGATCCATTGCATCGCATCCTGCGACGGATGGACTGGGGGCCGACGCCAAACAGCTGTTACTCCACCCATGTAACAAATAGCTTTAGCTTTGATGTTGTGCTGGTGCATCAAGGTGTTCCATAACTGACAACAGGTTGGCTAGGGCAACCTTGTTTGTGTCCATATCTGGGACGGCAGAATACCTGCTCAACTCGGTCCCGAGCATCAGATTCAGATACACTATTCAACTCCACCTGGGAAGCTAAATCCAGCAGGGTTTGAACAATTGTGTCAATGTGCGCCATGCTCAAATCTGTCCGACCAACGAGATCCGTCAGTGGTCCACGTTTTTCTGCGATTTAAATCTTGTTTACCGGCAACTTCAATGACGTGAAAAGTAACGATGGCAAAGTGGTGTCATACCGCTATACCTTTTTTTTGTTTTGTTTTGTTTTTTTAAATATACAGTATATATATACATTTATTAAATTCACAAACATTAGAATTTACACATAACAGGAGGCAAATGACACTTGGCGTCATACCGCCATACCCACAGCGGAGGTGGAGAGCTGCTGACGTCACTTTCCTGCGCCGCGCGCTTACTTTGAGATTGCGATTTCGTTTTCGAGTTGTGGTAACTCTTGTGCAGGGCAGGACCACGAAAATTAAAAAGCAATGCCCTCAGTTTTCTTTTTGATTGTGTCATAAAAGATGCGACACGAATAAGAAAATGAAAATGCATTTAGGAATATTTATTAATGATTTTAATTATGAGTCAAATAATGCAGCTTTGTTCTTAAAATGAAAAAGCATTCTGCTATTGCATTTTCATTTTTGAATTTTACATTTCATATTGAATTTTGGTAACTCTTTGCTGGTGCATGTTTTGAAAATTAAATCTCAAATGTGTTTTCCTTCATTTGAATTAAGTACAAGAATGAGCAGTCTTGAAGAAGAAAATGAAAATGCAGATTGAATGACTTATTAACCATTTTAATTATGAGTCAAATAATGCAGCTTCGTTCTTAAAATGAAAAAGCATTTCTGTTATTATATTCTTATTTTAATTTGGATTATGGTAACTCCTTCCATATAAAACAAATACATACATAAATATATACAATGTGAGAATTCTTTCTTGCAAGAGCTGTACTTCAACCCATGACCATCGATAAAAGTGTACACATCTAATCGTAAACAATCTGCTGCAACCTGAATTTCCACTTCTGTGTCTATAAACCAGTCACAGCTTGACTGATGGCTCTGAAGAAGCAGTTTCCATCAGCCTCTACATTCTCATTTGTACACGGCGAACCTAATGGGCCATTGCAATCAGAAATTGGAAAACTCGCACGGTCCAAATGAATCTTCAAGTTTTTGCAAAGGTCTAAACAAACATCAACATCAAGGGGAGAGAAGTTACACTCTTCATTGGTCACAGCACTGACAAACTCTACGTCAGAATTATCCATGTCAAAGTGAGGAGTTTTGCTCTTCTGAAGTGACTCACTGTTGCCAGCTGGTGCTGGAATTTTAAACCGTGACCGGTTTCGCCTTGATGAGAAGAACCATGCAGAACCTTTGCTAATCTAATACCAGTGCCATGATCTGCCACTGCATCTTCACTAGTACTAACTGATGATGGATCACAAATCACATGTGCGAGGCGTAGAACGAGCGGAGCAGTCAGAGGCAACAGAAGAAGAAAGAAAAGCCTCCTTAGCTTAGTTGATCTTCTGTGTTGCCTCCTGGACGGTGCTGGCCTCCTCTGGCTTGGTGCTGGCAACCACGGGAGCCACAGGAACCACGGGCACAGCTCTGGTCATCTGTGGCGTCGCCTCCACCTGATTCAAATAAGAAAGATGTGATTTTATGCCAATAAACATAGAAAGGAAAGCACTAGGCTTTACACGATCACGATTTTTGTGCCGATCACCGATCAGTGAGTTTAAATAAACCGATCACCGATCCGATCACGTTAGGGGCAATAAATACTTGTTTCTGTACACCCCTTGCCTTCTCACGAGCACCGTCTAAAGTTGTTTGCTTTAGCATCCGTTTCAGAGTTTGCTTTTCTTTTTCTTTCTCCGCGCTGCGTTTCTTAAACTCGACATGCTCCTCTGTGTGTATCTTTTCCAAGTGCCTGATTAAATTTGTGGTGTTGAAATTTTTTTGCCAAAGTTCCCCCGCGAAGTACTGTAGCGTTGCATATATTACAGATAGCTTGTGCTATGTCTGTTTCTCTAACTTTGAAAAACTTCCACACTCCCGACACGTTTCTTTGTGTCGCCCATGGATGTTGCTGTCGTGAAGATTCAAAGAAACTTTATTGTCCGTCACATAGCGACAGTACTCAAAACAGGAAGAGGCACGAAGACGAAAATGAAGGCCTTTAAATCATGAATCATTAGCTCTCGGATACAAACAAATAAACATGTCAATGCTGTGAAACTACTTTGGAGGAAATGAGACAGATTAAAAAAGTTTCAACACGACCATGACGTCATTGATCGGTGATTCATGACATGACGCCCGATCACGAACGTTTCAAAAAATGCCAAATATCGGCCGATCCGATACAGCCGATAAGATCGGTGTAAAGCCTAGAAAACACACACAGGTGATGAAGTGGAAATGAATAAGTACAAACCTGCTGCACTGCTGTGACATTGCTGGAGGCAGACTCAGTCATGTGGACAGTTGAACGTGTTGCCCACACCTGCAAATACAAGGACACAAAGTAACGTTTAAAGAACTGCATTTATTGTCCTATCACAAAGATGCACACAATGAAATACACATATCCCAAATACCAACATCTCACTTGTTTGTTTTGGTTTTTGAGGCAACGTGTGCTGATCGACGTCTCAGGCTGGACATCTGGAAGAACATAAAGAAATTAATTCATAAACAAAGTAACACACTAATTAAACTGTACATGTACTGTACATATGTGATCTTGTGTTGATAATAGGGGTGGGGCGATACGGCTAACCCACGATTCGATACTGTGACGATATTTGGCCCACGATAATGACAACATCACGACACACGATATCTTCGATATCTTCGAAATTTTGCAGACGATATTGTCATAACCCGGCTCAAGAGTTATGACAATAACGGAAGGGACACTGCAGATTGCGATTAATCAAAAGGTTTATTATAACAAAATAGATAATTGTAAGCAAAATAATGAAATATATGGTGTGTGTTTGTCAGTATTCATCAGTAATGTAAGTGTGGATGAGTGAATAATAGGATGTGGGGTGTTGTCAGGTGCAAAACAGAACAGAAGAAGCTGAGTGTCGGCCAGACGCCCATGGCTGCTGGATGGAGAATGGGGAAGAGACCGAGCGGCACACGCAGTCGGCCTTTTATCCTGCGGGGGGCATCGGCACAGGTGTCCTAATCGGAAGATGCCACTCCCACATCCACCGCTACCTAGAAATGGGAAAACAGCTGGGAGCCACAACAAGTTATATAGAGACAGGGTCGTCACAATATGTGACTGAAAAAGAAAAAAATAGCCATAAAAAGGAAAATGCCTGTGATCTTGCATTTATTCCAAAACTTTGTATAATGTACAAACAAACGTGCACTGCACAAGCAAACATATTAAAGTGCATGAACATTAATAACTTTCATGTAAACAAGGACAGTGCTTTCTGGTAATGTAAAGTCAGTAGCAACTTGTCTTATCTCAACTTGGGGACTTGGGATATACAAACCGACGGGAAGATGAGAGAGGGAAAAAAATCCTTTCACTGCCCCGATTCTGAAAATCACTAAAAAAAAAATGATGTAGACAAAATAAATAAATAAATAAACGCGTCCCCAAAATATACGGGACAAAGTGAAGTGCGTCCCCCATCAGTTCATTACGGGACAGGCTTTTTAGTTGCCAAATATGGGACAATCGCGTATTTTACGGGAGGGTTGGCAACCCTATCTAGACCACAGACGGAAATTAAATGAGGTTTTGTCATTTTCCATAAAAAACGGGACAAATTGTGTCCCGGGAGAGATTTTATCTTTCCCGGGACAGGTGGTGAAAAAAGAAAACAATTCTGGGAAAAACGGGACGGGTGATAGCGAACGAGGCAGCTCTGCAGATTCGTAATGTTGCCATTGTATTTTACCTTCGCAAAACAGTTGTTGCAGATTGCATATTCTTTATGAAGTTTCCTCCCGTCATCCGTCTCGTAAAGGCCAAAGTGGGTCCACACTTTAGACTGGTAACTTGCGGGTGGGTCTTTGATTTGTTTTCCGTTGTTGGTATTTTCCGCCGTTCTTGCATGTGCTCTTCCGTTGTTAACTCGTCTTATTCACCGGCCGCTGCTTACGCCTACTTGACTCTTACGGGATTAGCGCCCCCACAAACAGGACAGGAGAGATTAAGCCTTAGCCTCACTGAACCACACGGGATTGGACGGGATGTCTGTGTAAAATGCAGTCTCAAAAGCTGTTGGTACCGTCTATAAAAAAAAGAGGAGAGGAAATCAGAGTCAACTTAGGATAAGTGTTCATTTTTAAAATAAAAAGTTGCACAGTTTGACAAATACACGATTGGGGGGGAAAAAAAAGAGGGATGAACAGGTTACCTCAACCTCCTGTCCAACAAGAGTCCATTCAGGAGCAGGTCCATACACTGGCATGTGGACAGGACCTGTCACAACCACTCTGGGAGACACCCTGGGCGATGATTGGTTGAGGCACAACACCCCTGGCCTAGGTGAAGGGGGTGCGAGCTGATGGAGCACTGCAGCATGCAGACGCTCCACCAAAATCAGTCCTGAGGTGCACCTAAACAGAAAACAACATGTTAACATATATTTGTCATATCAAATGAAGAGCAAGTAAGGCTGAAGAAGGCAAAACTTACACCATCATAACACCACCATGTACAGCTGACGAAGGGGGAGGTGATCGGCCATATACACAAATGTTAAACCTGGAAGAAGTGTCACATAATCAATTATGTAATCACACAATTCTAAGAAATATCTGTTAGCACAGTGTCACTGAAGAGAAAAAAATACAACAAAAATATGTATTTTACACACCCATGCGTGCAGCAACACGATGATATACTTGACGTAGCGCTGTTTGTAGTTCTGGCTTGACAGTCAGGCGAGGTGGAAAGTCAAGCACAAACACCTACAAAATAGTTACAAAAAACCCAAACAAACATAAAAATGCAAAATAAATTCATGAATATTCTTGTTATTGAACTATGGATCATGGAATTACTTGATATTCATAAAACAAAGTGGCGATGACATTCATGTGTTCAAATTTGTTTGTCACAGCAGATAAACAAACCTTGGGCCAGCGGTCCAACACAGTTGCCAGTAGCGCAGCAAAATCCTGGGCGGAGTCTGTTACAAGCCCGTGTTCAAGGCTGTTGCCCGGGGCGAGAACACAAAACCATCCACAAGTGGACAGAGATGTGAGTCTCCCACCACCAGAACAAAAACAGAAAGAAACTTGTGGCTTGACAAAATCACGACCCATACCTTCTTGTCTGGTTGCTGGGCCTTAAGAACGAACTTGCACTGTTTTGTCAGTCAGGAGCAAAACGGGCCATCTTCGCACCCAGGTCGCTGACCAGTACCGCGCCCTGTGTAAATTGACAAAAAAGAAAAATCTAAATATGTTTATTTGGAATACAACATAACAACACAGGCAGAACATGAAATCATGAACGTGGAAGTACTCACGACGTTCAAAGTCCTTCCGAGGTGGAAAAGGTGTCCAATCCCGTTTTTGCTCCAGGCGTCGTTTCATGGCCAGAGAGCGACGGAATGCCTTGGTGTTCGGCATCTGAACAATGAGATGAAAGATTGTGTCATTTTCAATGAAGGACAATGATAACACAAGTTTACAGAAAAAAGTGATGTTTTCTCACACACGACATCAAAACACAGAAAGGTTTCTGTACCTTTGCAGCTGGAGACGATGAGCTTAAATCAATAAAGCAAAAGAAAATGTGTATGTGTACTCTTGGACCCTAACCCTAATGCCATACAAGTCTATGGGGTGAAATTTCAACTTTGTCCTACAGATATGGGGCCACTTGCTTTTTCATCAGGAGCCCCCAAGAAGCACCCATGCCAAATTTGGGGCTTCTAGTCCTTGAGGAACCCCGAAACCTTAACCCTAATTTCAGCTAACCCTAACCCTAACGCTAGTTTCAACCTGATTGTTAACCCTAATTCAATGCAAGTCTATGGGGTGAATTTTCAACTTTGTCCTAGAGACATGGGGCCACTTGCTTTTTCATCAGGAGCCCCCAAGAAGCGCCCACGCCAAATTTGGGGCTTCTAGTACTTGAGGAACCCCGAAACCCTAACCCTAATTTCAGCTAACCCTAACCCTAACCCTAACCCTAGTTTCAGCCTTATTGTTAACCCTAATTCAATGCAAGTCTATGGGGTGAATTTTCAACTTTGTCCTAGAGACATGGGGCCACTTGCTTTTTCATCAGGAGCCCCCAAGAAGCGCCCACGCCAAATTTGGGGCTTCTAGTACTTGAGGAACCCCCGAAACCCTAACCCTAATTTCAGCTAACCCTAACCCTAACCCTAACCCTAGTTTCAGCCTTATTGTTAACCCTAATTCAATGCAAGTCTATGGGGTGAATTTTCAACTTTGTCCTAGAGACATGGGGCCACTTGCTTTTTCATCAGGAGCCCCCAAGAAGCGCCCACGCCAAATTTGGGGCTTCTAGTACTTGAGGAACCCCCGAAACCGTAACCCTAATTTCAGCTAACCCTAACCCTAACCCTAACCCTAGTTTCAGCCTTATTGTTAACCCTAATTCAATGCAAGTCTATGGGGTGAATTTTCAACTTTGTCCTAGAGACATGGGGCCACTTGCTTTTTCATCAGGAGCCCCCAAGAAGCGCCCACGCTAGATTTGGGGCTTCTAGCCAATGAGGAAAAATTTGGAGCAGACACGAAAGGGTTACAGCTGAGAAGGCACTTAAGATCCTCAAAGGACTGTTGCCACTCACTAGACCAAACAAATGGTTTCAATGGACTGGTTAATTCTTCTCTCGTGGCCGGCAGCTCCACTGCCTTAGTGCTGGAGATGCCCGCTCAGGGGCGCCGCCAGGAATTTTGGGCCCCCTTCAAAAAAACAAAAACAAATGGGCCTCCTTTGCGCAGCGCTTGACAAAAGCTTCACATCACTCAAAAAATACAGTATAGTTCAATAATAGTGCTTGAGTCCATCTTTGACAGTGTCAATGTATTTTTATTGTGAATTCGCCACAAAGCAAACTCTTAACATTTATGAATGATTCATGAAAAAACACTTGATGTCTCTAGGACAAAGTTGAGCTTTGACCTTCATAGACTTGCACTGCATTAGAGTTTAGCGATAAGGCTGGAATTAGAGTGAGGGTTTCGGGGTTCCTCATGGGCTAGAAGCCCCAAATTTGGCGTGGGTGTGTCCAGGGGGAACCTGATGAACCTGAAAGTGGCCCCATGTCCCTAGGACAAAGTTGACCTTTGACCCTCATAGACTTGTATGGCATTAGGGTTATCGATAAGCGATACAAACCTGGTGAGTTTAAGACTTAGTGACTCTACGTACATGAATGTATGGGGTACCCCGTCCTTACCTTGTTCCAACCTTCCCTCCACAAACCTGGCTGTCCAGTGCAGAAGTCAAAGTGAGAGAGAGAAAAAAGAAGGAGGAGGGCCTGTGACGCCGCTGCTGATTGGCTCGTTGGTCGGTTGAATGAGCCAATTCTAGAGCTCCCCTCGGTGTCCACACACTGCAAAATATATCTAAGAAATAAACACTTAAATTGAGAAAGAACAGGCTAGAAACAAGTCAAATTATCTGCCAATGCAGTAAGATATTTAGACTTGGTAAGATTTCTTAAAATAAGACGATATATCTAGGCATTTGAAGAATGGAAAAACTCTTGAAATAAACAGTAAAGCACTCATTCCAAGGACTGTACTAAGTCAAATAAACTTGATACTAGCTTCTCAATTCTTTTTTCACGTTTGCTTCTTTCTTAATTTGAATGAAAAGATCTTAAAACCAGACCTACTAACAGTGCAATTCTTCTTAATTTAAGTGTTCACAATATTAGCTTTTTTTTTCTCAAAATGAGACAAAGCATCCACCCCCCCTACGCCCACTCCCCCCCCAAAAAAAATAATTCAGCAAACAGAATTAATATTGTCAACAACTATTTATTCACTTAAATTGCTGACAGTGCCTTCACTGCCTTGTAATAAAAACGTCACTAAGGCATTGCATCTTAAAACAATCTCAAGCAATCATTTCTAGAACGCAAGTAATGTTTTGTTGTTACAATATTCACCGTCATCATTATTGAACATTGATTCAGATTCCCTGACACTCAGTTACACAAAAAAAACAAAAACAGTATGGGGACAGCATATAGTGTTGTGTTCCTATCACCACTGATAACATGTTTGTTCCAACAGACTCCCACCCACCCTCAAGTTACAACTACCAGGGGAGTGTATCGCTACCTATGCCTAGTACACAGCTCTACTCCCCAATAAAATCTTTCCATTCTGCCATGGTCTTTTTTGGATGAGGCTGTGGTGTCTCACTCATGGATAGTGTCCTGTAGCACTTCTGTCTGAATGACAGAGAGAAGGGTTGCCACACACTTTTGGATATGTGAGGTGCAGGGCATAGTAGTAACCCATCAGATGAAGCAGACCGTCACTCAAGTCTTCCGTGGCTCCAAGACAGATGAGACAGCGGGTTCCATCAAACAGCAACACAGGGGTGCAGAAAGACCTCTTCTGCGAGTACATTGTGGGATCTTCAGTTGGCTAAAGAAAAAGAAGAAGGAAATGCCACATCCATGCATGGAACTATGAAGTGTTGAATGTGAGAAAATGCAAACAAACTTTCACCTGAATGACATGAAGCAGTGCCTCACTGGCATGTCCCAGCTTCTTCGGTGGTGGACTTGGTGAAGGAAAGAGTGTGGGGAGTGCCCTGAGCAGCGCGATGGAATATTCCACTGGAATAGAACAAATCAACTTTGAGTTCAAAGTTAGTCTTCCTAAAAATGAGTCTTATTAGGTTTGTGTTGATCACAAAAAAAATCTTATTTTTTTCAGCATGAAGAGTATTACCATTCTGCATCTATTCATTCAGCGCAACATAAACCATCCTATGTCCCAGGAAACAGCTACACAGTCAATTAGAGACACAGCAAAATGACTCACCTACATCCAGCGTTATGCGTGGCTTCATCACTTCATTTTTTTTCCAAACACCATAAAATTACACATTGGTGCAGAAGTCTTCCCATCTCTTTTTTTAGTTCATCAATGAATTTTCTGTTGCCCTTATCCAGAATGCGCCGCAGCTCATTCATCGCCTATAATGCAAGTCAATGTTAAAATCTGCAAAAATGCTTGCTTTTCATCATAAACCAAAACAAGTTAATCACTTACACGATAAAGATCCTTGACACATGGATATGCATCCAGGATCTTTGTTGGCCTTGTCCTGTTCTTTCAGAACATCACTATCAATGAAGGATCTTCTTGCTTGAAACTGCAGGTCAAGAATTTGGGAGACAGCATCTTGGTTGGGTTTTGGTTTGCCTTGTCTGGTACGGTGGAATTCTCAGCCGAGAGGAAACCAGATCCAAAACATTATGAACAAGAGAGAAACAATAGACACAATTAGGAAAAAAGAAAAAAAAAGTGTTATGCTAGATGTTTTCAGAGCAAAGTAGGTAACCAATCACATCTACACTAATAAGGGCCCAAATCCGTTTCCTCCTGAGAAAGTGTTCTGGTCCAGGAAAAAGGTCTCTCAAATCATCACGACGGAGGGTGTGGAGCAAGACTTCATCGATGTTGGCAGCTATAAAGACAGTCCAATCATTAACAAACCTTTTAAACTTAACAACTCATACATTTTTTTGACTAATGAATTTAATTCAACTTGACAAGTCAAACCAAGTTTGTTTTGTGCCAATTTCTGTTATCAGAATTAATTGTAAATGCAATTCAGTTTAGACATTTTGTCTCAAATTTGTAAAATACTTCTTTTTGAAATCAGTGTCAGCATACAGTTATTTTAATTACTTAGCAGACAAATCACAGTAATGGAAATTTTTTCATACCTACACATGACATACCATTTAAAATTGATACTGTGACATCATCCAGCTCATCCATTATTGGACCCGGTTTGGATGTCCATTTAATTTCTCCTCAATCTGGCAGGGAAAAAAAATCATCATATTAAGGTCACAATTAGGACAAGCTAGCCTTCCGACTCAAGATCCGTTTTTTTACAATGCCCATCTGCCATGGATCCCAAAGTTCCCATGCAATTAAAAGTTGTGACACCTTATCTGAATGATAACCATAGACAGCTCAACGGATTGCTAGTCATACAGACAACAATCAAAATTGGAGTGAAACTTGTAACCACAATGCCTGCAACATGGTGGTACTTATGGTAATAATCATCAAATACCAGTGTTCTTTGTGACAAAATGACAACATCTGATAGGATTGTGCCACTTTGAACTGCAATCAACTTAAATTTTGATAAAAACAAGCAAATTGTACCTAAACTACATCTTCAATCAATCCAATTTGAGCACCCACTACCCCATAAACTGAAGATACTGCAATACAAACTTGGTAGTACAGTATTTCGTCATGACACATATAACTAGGAATGCTAATTGCTTGTTCACATGACTAGAATTGCAGTACATCAATCCAATACAAAATACACACTTGTCATCAAGCTCATAAATCCATCGAGTCGAGATGAGCACGTGCACGGAGTCGGACTCCGTGAGTTCACATAAACAGAGCATTGCGTTTGCATAAATTATGCACGGCTATCGAGCTAGAAGCCGAGTCCGATTTGGTGCACACAACCACACTATAATGCCTCTCAATGTCCTAACCCATGCCACGCAACACAAACGTGAGGGACCGATTTGAGTTTCTCACGGGACCAGCAGTGAAGTCACAACCGTCGCCCCAAATGAAATGTCGCAGCAGGAGCCTGAGGATTTTCTGAGTCAACATGCTGATCAACAGGTAACGTAATGTTGGCTTCCTTGACGACATTAGACAACTCCCTGTTTATATTTTATCCATATTTTAGTACAAAGCCTCCTTGTTTTCTGATCTGCTCCTGTTTGACTTGTTCGGTTTTTGTTTTGACATTATGCTGTTAGTGTTTATTTCAAATTAACAAGAAGTACCGGTACAGATAGTAGGAAATTAATATAACACTTGCGTCAAACAAAGAATAACTAACTGTACATATCATGTCTACAGGAAGGAGCTGGTACATTAAGTGAGAATATTCAAGAATATTAAGAGAAGATATATTCAAGGTTGTCCTGAGGTCAACTGTACCAACCATTGCCAGAGCTTATGGAGCAATTTGATGTTATTGTACAGTAAAAATGGAATATTGGAGCTGTCGCAAAAAAAAAAAAAAAAAAGCCAACTTTAAGGCTTAATATCTCCAAAATGATACTGTACATATGCTTGATAATGACTGAGGATATAGTCAGGGTATTCCTCAGGTCAACTGTACCAACCACTGACAGAAATTATGGAGCAAAGCAATGTTACTGTACAGTAAAAAATTGAGTACTGGGCCCTTTTTGCCTGTTTGAAAAGCTAAAAAAAAAAGGAAAACAACAACTTTGAGGCTTAATATCTCCAAAATGGTACATTAAATATGCCTTATAATGATTGAAGATATATTCAAGGTTGACCTGAGGTCAACTGTACCAACCATTGACAGAGCTTATGGAGCAATTTGATGTTATTGTACAGTAAAAATGGAATATTGGAGCTGTCGCAAAACAAAACAAAAAGCCAACTTTAAGGCTTATTATCTCCAAAATGATACAGTAATCAATCACATTTAGAAATCAAATGTTTCTAAATGTCAAGTCAGTAATGTCAAGTCAGTGCTTGATGTGTCCTCAGCAGGTGTCGGCGTCAGTAATGGGGCATCGGCGGGTTTCGGGCGGAATCGCCAGGCGTTGGGAAGCGTTGGCGGGTGTCGGGGGCTCGTGGCCAGGTGGCGGACGTCACGGCAGGCAGTGGCCAGGTGGGCTCAGTCCCGCAAACGCTGCTTACAGCTTTAATTTTGTATTGCTTTGATAACATTGTTTAAGTTGAGTTTAAATTTACACTATTTTTTTTTCTTAGCTGCTAATTGTTCAAAAATGCTGATCTTAATAGTGTGTTTGCACAGTAAATGTTATGGCACTTTAATTCATATGGCAGTACATTTAAAATAACTGGCCGTCAAGTTCCAGGAACTGACAAACTGCACTGAGTTGAGTGAGATTCTCCAAAGGAACTCCAGTATAAATGTGGACTTTACATTCTAGTCCCCTGTGAAGAAAAACCCAAAAGTGAACGTTTTTGTGCCTCACCCTTTCTAACTGGGACATTTGCAAGGGAACGCAGACTGGTTATGCTGCTCCCTGATAAAAGAAAAATGTTTCTGCTGTTACCTCAGAAATTGCCTGTTATTATTGTGGCTCAGGATTTTATAGGTAGATTTTTTTTATTTTTCATAAGGAACAGGATAACAGTAATGCCCTGGCATTGGCAATAAGCTTTAATTTTGTATTTGCATTTTTTTTAACTTTAGATTTACATTAAAAATGTTTCTGTGTAAAGTGCTGATGTTAAGTGTTTGCACGATAAATGTTATGGTGCTTTTGTTTATATGGCAGAACATTTCAATTAAAGTGTATGAAAGACTTCTTTTAAATTCATTATTGGCTTTTGCGTATACAACGTGATTAATCGTGATTGATCAGGTAAATCATGCGATTAATTGCGATTAAAATTTTTAATCGTTGCCCAGCCCCAGTAAAAACATTTTTCTGGTGCCAGCATTTCGTGAGGCAGAAGTTGATTCATACTTCAGTGCCTTGGAGCGAATAGCTTCGCCACTCAACTGGCCAAGAGACATGTGGCCTGTCCTTCTCCAATGCAAGCGGGTGGCAAAAGCACAGGAGTTGGTGTCTGCTCTTTTCTTAGAAGACAGCCTGCAATATGATGTTGGAAAGGAAGCAATTTTTCCTGCTTATGAGCTTGTTCCTGAGCCCTACCGGCAAAAATTTAGGAACCATAGAAAATCTAGTGGTCAAACCTTTGTCGAGTTTGCATGGGAGAAAAGCAACCTCTTTGATAAATGGTGTGCAGCTAATGATGTCAAAAATGACTTTGAGTCACTCCGTGAGCTCGTTCTTTTAGAAGATTTTAAAGACTCTTTGCCAGAGAAGGTGGTAATGTTCTTGAATGAACAGAAAGTGTCGTCATTGTCCAAGGCTGCTGTCCTCGCAGATGAGTTTGTGTTGACCCACAAAAATGTGATCTCATCTTCCCCCCCCGATCGGACAGGCCTTCTGCTTCTCGTCCCACAAGAGCCGAGTCTAGCCACCTCCCCCTTGAAAAGGCTAGAGGGAAGGGACTTCTGGTTTGGCCATAAAGTGGTAGACTGCGCAACACCAGGGCTCTCGACCGTCTAGGGTAAAAACTCCCCGAAAACTTGAATAACTATTGTCAGATATCATATTAACTACAAAGTGATCAGGGGAACGTTGGAATGGGAAGGAAAACTCCAGTCAACCAAAACAGAAACACAGTAACAGACAATATGGCGGAACTACCAGCTAGCTCATAAACAGAGGGAGATGGCGAAACGAACTCCTCGTGACTAACGACGCGGAAAAGGGCTCGGACATAAAAATTATTAGCAAGGAGATACGGGATTTAAAAACGGAATCAAAAGAAGTCCTTCGCACGTTTGGAGAAACACTGAGGAACGACGTGGAAAAAGACTTGGACGACTTCAAACACGAAATAAATCAACAACTTGCGAAAGTCGTCACCGAACAGGAGCTCCAGACCGGCAAGATCAACGAGGCTGAGTCGCGGATTGAAAAGCTAGAACGTTGGGCACAGGAAGCTAATGACGCTCTGGTCATATCACTGAGAGAACAAAAAGCTCTTCAGGACAAGTTAACTGACCTGGAGTCCAGGCCGAGGAGAAACAACCTACGTATCTATGGAGTCACTGAAGGAGAGGAGGGAGAATCTGTGGCCAAGTTTGTGGAAGACCTGCTGAAAAGCAAACTGCACCTGCCAGCAGATTTTAATTTCCAAATTCAGAGAGCACACCGCTCATTTGCACAGAAGCCAGCGGACGGTGCCCAACCGAGACCAATCATTGTTAACTTTCTGGAATTTACTACCAAAGAGAGGGTCCTGAGAGAGCTATGGACAAAGAAAATAGAACTGGGGAAGAAAGTACCGTCATTCCATCACGATTACGCGACAGAGATGGTCCAAAAGAGAAAGGAGTACAACACTGCTAAAAGAATCCTGAAGGAGAAGGGCATCCGGTTCCAGACGCCATTCACCAAGATGAGGACCCACTGGGATACGGGAACTCGAACCTACAACAGCGCAGAGGAGGTAAAGGAGGAATTGGCGAGACGCGGCCTGGCGGAGAAGACGGCGGTGGGGACGGGTGCGGAGGGGCCTGCGGCACTCGGTGCCCCGCACTACAACGGAGTGGCAGTGCAAGGAGAGATCCTGGAGTGGCTACGCATCAGCAGCGACACGAGCCAGAGAAAAGCTACAAGAGTTTCAAAGATTCTTTGATTAAATTCAGAGAATAAAGGGAAGAAAGCTGGTAGGGATGTTCTAGTATGACGGGTGTTTTTAAGTTGACAAATTATTAAAATTGAATTCCCATGTTAATAGAAAAGAGACTGTGGGAAGTCCGGGTCGCTCCTTTTTTTCTAACGTTGGACTCATTTAGAACGACTAAAATCCTCATTGCAGGTTCAAGTGTCATTTCTAAGTTAGGTTAGATTTTTGACTGCCTTCACGCGGGCCGGACAGAGACACGCCGTAGTTTGGCCATGCCTGATCTACAGGAAACACATCTCTCTCAACAAGAGCACGACACGCTGAAAAGATTTGGATATAGAAATGTTTTTTTTAGCTTGTTCAGGAAAGGCCCAAAGAGAGGTGTCACAATATTAATCTCTAATTCTATCAGTTTTGAAGTTGTTAAAAAAATAAATGACAAAGAAGGGAGATATGTAATAGTCAAAGGGAAATTGGATGATAACTCAGTTACTTTGGTCCAGGGTTGGACAAGTGCTTTTTGAAATCACTGTTTGAGATCATAGCTGTGGAAAGTGAAGGAATCCTAATATGTGCAGGGGATTTCAACATGATTTAAAAGCTAAACTCGACACAACTAATGGCAACAGAAGTCAGACCCGCCTGTCGAAACTTGTCAACGTCTCTCTAGCCGAACTAGGGATGTTTGATGTTTGGAGGGACCTCCACCCGTTACAGAGGACTTTTTTTTTATTAACATTACAGACAGATACAGAATAGAGGAATGTAAAATAGGAATGACTGACTTGTACTGACACAGTATTAATTACCTTATTATTTGTCTAAATAAGAGGAAGAAAAACACACTTTGGAGATTAAATGTGGGTATGCTAAATAATCCAAAAACACTGGAGGAGGTTAAGAAAGAGATTAAATGCGCTATGGAGGAGAACATAGATAGTCCAGTAGACACTTCCATACTGTGGGACACAATTAAAGCTGTGATGAGAGGGAGGTTAATAGCGAGGGCAGCCTATCAAAAAAAGACTAGATGTGGCGAGGGGGAGGGTCTGGTGGAGGTGGAGACAATTCTGAGTGGGTATAAAGGTGGGTATAAAGGAAAATTGGGGGGGCGGGGGGGCGGTTGCCTGACAACGCCACCTGGGGAGTTGCACCCCAGGAAATAAACTATAATAAAATTCCACGGGCTACACAGGTTCGTTACGCTTTGAAATTTAAGAGGACGAGACGGACTTCCAATGAAACAGCTTTATTTGACAACAATTTAAAATAGACCAGGTTTAGCTGCCTGAGTGTCAAGGAAATAAGTACCATACCAAAAAGACTGTTCAACATTAGAAAATAAGGTGAACAGGGCCAAAGAAACCAAAGAAAACTCAAAAAAGGGAATAAACAAAGCTAAGGGAATCACTACAAACCAAAATTCACGCTACGCCAACTCCTGTCCTAAAGAAAAGAGAACAAAATTAACATACTAATACCTTGAGACACCCAGGCAAGCGTTAAACAGTTAGAACGAAAGGAAAACTTTTATTTATTCTTCGCGCGCGCGCGCACACACACACACACACACACACACACACACACACACACACACACACACACACACACACACACACACACACACACACACAGGACCAAAACCCAAAACAAAAAGGTAACGATCACTGGGGAACAAGATATTAATGAACTAAAAAAGGAAATCAAACTATAACAAAATCGCTACTCAATAGAAAACCCAAAGTTTCACCAAAATTTCACAACAAAACAAAGAAAAGAAAACCAACCAAAGAAAGTGGTTACGCTAACAAAAGAAACAGACAAACTGAATTGTCTAAACCAAATAAACCAAAATCAAAGGAAAAGTGTCCGCGTTGTGGTGGTGACACCGCTGTTACCCGGCTAGACGGGTGCGGCAATTGATTGCGAGGACATCGCCGCCGCAACAGTAACAGAGGGGAATGGAGAAAACAGAGGAAGACGGAGCGACTGCACCCAGGCAGGGGGTTGAGACCAGCGTCCTTCCAGTACCCGTCTCGGCGCACCGGTGTTCAACTGCAAGGCAGCCTCCCCGCCGAGCGCCAGAGGAGGAGGGGGGACCGGGGGGGCCTGCGGTGAATGCACAACGATCACGCACACACAGCGCCACCTCCCGATGAACGGGCACCCGCCAGGGTTCCTCCTCCGGCTGTGCTTATGGCCCAGCCCGCTCTGGGATTGCTAGCCGAAATACTAACAACTGCGACAGAGTTCTCAGCGTGGACACGCCAGAGGACAGAGTGCTGACTCCAGCCTGCGCTTGTTTTTAAAAGAGCTGCTTTCACTCTGCACTCTGGCGCAGGTGTAATCAGTGCGTTTACATGCAGAGCTTAATCGGACTAAGCAATAATTTGGTTTTCTCGTCCAATCGGAGTTCTCACCTTGTCCCCCCATACATGCAGCTGAGTAATTTGAATTACTGAAGGGGAACGTGTCCTCCTCCCAACAGTAGGGGGTGGAGTGAGCCTTTTCAGCTGGTCAGCTGCTTTCGGTTGACATATTACATCATTATGATATAGAATGATAGTTCATAATGTACGTGTTACTTACTTTGCAGATAAGCTGTACCCTATTTCTTGTGCTCATGGTTATCTTAAAAGATAACCATGAGACAAGAACATTGTTTACTGTTGGAGGGCTACAACAACACAATGTCTTCGATGCTACGCTTTGTGCCGTCGCCACGGACCCGAAACTCTCGTTCTTGTTGGATGCCGGTTCTGCGCAGACTGGTGGGAGAGTTTGTGTACAGGTTTTGCAAAGGAACGGTGTCTTCAGTTATACACACGCTCATTAAAGTGCCGACCGTGGAGGAAGCTTGTGCCGTTTCCAGCAGAATAACAGCGAAATTATCGAAATAAAAACAAATCAGAAAAACATCTCTTTGCTGTGCTTTTATTTACAAAGTTGAAATTCTTCTAACTTACAAAAAATGTGAACGAAAAGGTAGAAATATAAATACGAAGGAATACGTATTTGTTCAGGGGTGCGCAAAGCCAGAGCCCTGCATTTGCTGCGCTACCCTTTTTAAAAAGGTCTCCGTTGCGCGTTATTTTAATATGTCCATCTCTTTTAGAAGAGAAAGCATCGCCCCGGTCTCATCCTCTCTCCAAATGTCAACATTCTTATTTGCGTTTGCTGGTTGTTTCGCGCCGTCTGTTTTGTTAGACGACGTAGTTGTGCGGTGGCGCGTGCGCACTTGCGTTGTCCAGTTAATAGTCCGACTAAGGCGTATACATGGCCGAGAAATTAGAATTCCAATCGCATTATCTGGGTGTCTCAATCGGAGTTCTCCGATTCCAATCGGAGTTCTCAAACTCCGATCATAATCGGACGAAGGCAATAATTCAAATTTCTCTAGTACCATGTAAACGCACTGAGGGACGCAAAGATTGCACTCCGGCGCAGGTGTGATTGATGACGCGAAGGTGGGGGCACGGCATGGTGTGGCACGGAGACCACTGGCCGCGTCCACCACACGCCAACTTTCAACAGCGGGGGCTAAATGGGCGTGGCTACGGCTTACAGGCCAATTAATGTGGTGGAGGACGAGGGTCTGCGCGATATCATATATATTATACTGACTATGGATGAATATGACACTGACTGGATGATTATGGCACTGACTGTGGATTACTATGGATGCTAAACAGCTGTTATAGGCTATACTGCCTAACTGCACTATATCAGTTGAGTCCTGTACTGTATTGCACTGCCCCCTGTTTAATGCACACTTTATTTATTGTTTTGATTTAATTTAATTGATTTTGTGCATCACAGTTTGATGCAATGCATAAGTGTCATCCTTTTGTCTTAATGGCTGCTGAAAAAAGGGGATGAATAGTTCAAGTTGGAGTTGAAAAGTAAAATAGAGAAATTTTGGTAGTACTAGTAATCATTACTATGTAATGTTACAGTTATGCCCATCTGTTATCTTTGTTGGGCTTGACTTTATTTTTTTTTACCCTGTGCATCTTTTGTTTTGTTAGTAGTACTTGTCATTGCTCCAACACGAATAAACATGCTGCATCCCACTAGATGGCGCATTTGCCTTATTTACAAGCACCACGGTCATCTGAGCTGATTGTTGCCACTCTCAGCAGCGTGCGTCTACTAAGGTCTACTAAGATTCCACAATCTATTACACCTCGTGAGCAAAACAGGCTACAGGTAAAATTAAACATCTTCAGTTGAGCAACTCAGGCAAGTTAAACTGATTTAAAAACAAACAAACACTATAATACTAGGAAAAGAATCCTCTATATGTCAATAAATACAACAGATTGAGTATTCATAAAAACAATGCTTACTTTAAATAAGAAAATCCAACAAACCAACAAGTGCAACACTAAAAAGCAAACCAACAATCAAAATAATGCTTAATTGCCTTAGTTTCGTCCCACACTTATCAGCTTAGCTACTAAGAATAACACACATTATTCACCTGGACAGAAGGAGGTTCTGAGGAATGTGTTGGTCCTGGAGCTTCCTGGTCAGGATGTTCGGGAGATCCCTCTGGCTCAATGTCTGGAGCGCCAACATATTTTAGAATTGCTCCTGCAGAGACAAAGCTCATTAGATCATCAAGCAAAACAGATCAGAAGCGCATTTTCCTATTTTATTATTACAGTGATGTTGCAGTAATATAGGAAAATTAAAAATTCATTTGTTTTTAAATTAAACATTATGGTTGCAGTGTCCCTTTAAAGCTTTTACAGAATTACAAAACTGTCATTTTTAAGAGTTTTTGGCATTACTTTACACACTGTACTAGTTAAAGTAATAAAACTAAGATAAATGACCCACTGCCACAACAGTCTAAAATAGTCAACACCATGCCAAATAAAGTATTTCCATAAAATATTTCTTTGAATTCTAAAACAGTAGCACATTTCTAATGAAGGGCCTACAAAATACAAACTAAGCTTAGTAAATTCATCCTAAGTTAAGGCTAAAATAACATTAAGAGTCAAATATGTGAGAGACAACTTCCACTGAACAATAACAGGGGACTGACAACAACTACAACAACAACATGCCCTCCGTCCCTCCCTCCCTGTTAGAATGTGAATAAACGGGTGTGGAGTCAATCACTCATTCCCATGGCAGGATAGGCCAACATGGCAGGATATGGTCAACTTTCATAAAACAAACAAAAACGCTGATTCATGACGAACAAATATTAGCCAGCCAGCTAACATTTATCCGACGCTAGCTAGCTAGCTAGCTGGCTAGCAGGACAAATAAACAAACTTGGGGGGGGGGACAACAGCGTTTCACCTCCACCTCTCCAGCCCACATCACAAACAAATAACTTACCTTTCCCTTTTGCAAGTTTTTCTTGATCAGTTTTCTTTTCCTTCCGTTTCTCCGCACCGCTGGGATAACTCCTTTTTGATGCCATTATGGTGTCTGTTTGTTTTTAATCCTCTCGCTAACGGGAACGAATGGTAGCTGTCAATCATTCACATCATACCTGTCGGCGTCGCCGGCCCGCTACGTCACAACCTGCGTGACAGTGCGGCAAGCCCCCAGATGTCGTCCCATTCCTTTCAATGAAGTTGCTCACCCAGCGCATGGCTCCCAAAAACTTTTTGACTTCCGCATTGATGGGATAATAGAGCATGCGCAGTTGTGTCAGTGTGGAGACCGTCACTGACAGACGTGCGCGCTCACGGACCGTACAAAATTCAACATGGAAATCAATGTATTTTTTACGGAACAACTGACGATTGTTGTTTGGAAATTTTAGAAATAATAATAATAATAATAATAATAATAATAATTATTATTATTATTATTATTATTATTATTATTATTATTATTATTATTATTATTATTATTATTATTATATTAATAACATAGTATTATTATAATAATATACTATTATTTGTGTATTAAACAAGTGAGCAATGTGCCACTGAATAATAAATGATAATTCTTTGAAGCAACTCTCTATGGACCATAACAGCACTGCCACACATATTTTTTAATGAATAACCTCTTTGGAAAGCAGACAAAGGAATGAAATGATTGGTCTATTTATTTCATCAGAACTAAAAAAAAAAATAAATAAAAACTCAACGATCTTGAAAGTTCCTCCCTTTCTCTTGCACCTGTCGATGTGTGTAGCTAACACAAATTTGCAAATATTTTGTCGTTCTCATGGAATTAAACAGCACACCATGTTAATTTATCAGCGGAGTGCTCTCTCTTTTCATGCAATTCATCATGCTTAACATGTAATGCTGAATCATGAAAGCTATGGAGCAAAAAATAATAATTACATAAACCACGAGTGAAATAAAATGTGTCATTCATTCAATAAAGATTTCATTCATTCATCTTCTATACCCGCTTATTCCTATTCAGGGTCACGGGGGTCTGCTGGAGCCTATCCCAGCTGTCTTAGGGCGAAGGCAGGGTGACACCCTGGACAAGTCGCCAGTTCATCGCAGGGCCACATAGAGACAAACAACCATTCACACTCACATGCACACCTACGGACAATTTAGAACGTTCAATTGACCTCACATGCATGTTTTTGGAGTGTGGGAGGAAGCCGGAGAGAACCCACGCAGACACAGGGAGAACATGCAAACTCCACACAGAAAGGTCCCAGGTCCAGGCCCCGGAATCAAACCCACGACCTTCTTGCTGTGAGGCGGCAGCGCTAACCACTGCACCACCGACTATTTTATTACTTAGTTGAAAATGCCATTTTATTTCATTTAACAAAGCATATCATTATTTCATCATGCATTTAATTGTTTTGTGGTCCTGTGTTTTAGTGCTTCATAATTGTATTCTGTTGTCAAATTTGCCCATCAAAGTCAGATTAGTAATCCTGTACATCAGTTTAAGGAAAACCAATTCTAGGTAATGGATTGCAGATCTTGTAGTGACCTGTTACAATGGAAAGAAATGTATACATAATAAGTACGTCTGTGTGCCCGATATTTTAGCTAACACTAAACTGTCTGCATTGTGCTTTTTCTTCGGCCACAGAGAACAGAAACGTCTGTAGTTCTTTGTTCACCCATGGTACAGTTTCATAAGCTTTTCAGTTTTTAATACGTGTTAATGTAAAAATCCACACGCGAGGCATTTAAAAATGGCGGTTTTGGTCTTTCGTGAAAGACTGCCTTTGGCCAATCAGTGTCCTGAACATTGCTACGTCACCCTTATGGTCTCAGCTCTGCTCGCTTCGAACCCCAACGAGGCAGGTACCAAAATCCTAACCCCTGGCAACGTGACAATTGTTTTTTTCAATTGAAGTTTTCGTTATTTTGTTCGTTTTCGTTAACTATTATAACCATGGTCAGGACCTCCAGTCAGAAGATCCACTGGAGGACATTTAGAGCAAACAGTCAGACAACAGCAGCTTCACCACATCAGCTGAAAAATGGAGTTTGGATGCTTTCAGCTTCAAGTCGTGGACAGAAAATGATGCTCACACTGTCACACTGATGTTTTCTTCTCCAACCTTCTCTCAGCTCCAGAGGTTGGTGGTCTGCAGGAGCTTCTACAGCAGCAGAAGATCAGTCTGGAGAGGAGATGTGAACGTGTGACTGAAGGTGAAGAAGCAGGAAGTCAAACTCTCCTCAACAGCATCTACA
Source organism: Nelusetta ayraudi (assembly GCF_046127955.1). NCBI lineage: Eukaryota > Metazoa > Chordata > Actinopteri > Tetraodontiformes > Monacanthidae > Nelusetta > Nelusetta ayraudi. The sequence goes on from NW_027466095.1 coordinate 1,839,646, forward strand.
CTGAGCTCTATATCACTGAGGGACTGAGTGAGGAGGTCAACAGAGAGCATGAGGTCAAACAGCTGGAGACCAAGAAGACCAAGGAGATCCTCCACGACCGTCCAATCAGGTGCAGCCAGATCTTTGAAGCCTCACCTGAGCAGCAGGGACTCAGGGAGTCAGAGTGGTGCTGACCAGGTCTCTGGGCTGGACTGGGAAGCCTTGGGGTCCCACTGGAGGAGCTGGAGGAGGTGACTGGGTCCAGGGAAGTCTGGGGGTCTCTGCTGAGGCTGCTGCCCCCGAGACCTGACTCCGGATACGGCAGTAGAAGATGGATGGATGGATGGATGGATGGATGGATGCCAGGTGATAGAACATTTCATAAAAACAGACTCTGCATTATAACTTCTATTACACTCTAAAAAACTCACTCCAATATAACTGCACTCGTCCTTCTCTCACATTACATTGGATCACAATGACCAAACAACACAACAAAGACAATGATCCAACTGTACTGCCACGTCCAGACTCGGTGTAGGTCTGTAGGCCTCTTGGACCTTCATGTGAACCACTGCGTGTTGACTGGAGGTGAAACATGACTGACTGCTGTCCTCCTACCTGGACAATGCAATCTCACTTTCATTCTGCTGCAGATGGCCATTTTCATTTTACACTGTCCAAATTTACAGCTCAGGGCGCTGGGACGAATTCCAAATTGTGTGCAGATACAGGCCTACACTTCAAATAATTATGAGAAAAATCCAACGTAAAGAGAGCACTTCCATTAGGAAATAGTCAACATGAAATTTCGTCTTCTACTGACACCTGCTGGTCAAATTGAATAGTTGCAAATATTGTGAAGAAATTGTCATCTAATTCTAGTCCTAAACAATATGGCCATTCCAAGTGAAGTATTAAGACAATTAATCAGGTTTGTACTGCTTGATTGAACACATTCATCCCGTTCCAGTGCACTAAAACCCACTTCCCTTCAGGACCGTGTCAGCGAAGCCAAAACTTCCTTGAGTGACGCTGTTTCCCAGCATGCAATGCGAGCTAGCGATTCACAATACTATTTCATCACAAACATGAATGTAAAAAATAAAAAGGGACGAAAAATGAAACTTCAGGAACAGCAACCATTGCAATACAAGCAGAACTGGGCCGAAGTTTTATATTAGGTACACCAAAATACAGCCTTCTGGTGGACAAGCTATTTAATCCGTGTCTTCCTATGGCACTTCAGTGGGTGGGAGCTCATCGTAGAGGTCACGTGCTGGGTGGGTCACCCCACCAACCACCTCGGGGAAGGTCTAAGACAAGAGCCAATGGTTACCCTTGCAGGGTATCACCTGATACGGGTGAGCGAGTGAACAGAAAATATGGGTCAACGTGTGCAGTCGTAACAGGAGAAGCTTGTTGGCGGAAATTATGCACTACAAGTGGATGTGACGCTAATGAGTGCGGTGGATGAGGTGGAGCAATGCTCCAGAACCCGATTCAGACTACTCTCCCTCCACATTTTTTGTTTTGTATGAGCGTTTAAAAAAAACAACATAATGATAATCGAATAAGCTTTAGTTTATTAATCTGAATTAAAACAAGTAGGTTTTGCCCTTACAAGGTTGTAGTTTTGTTATAGATGAGTTCCTTTGTTGTAGTTTGGCGCTTGAAAAACTATATATGGGATGTACCATGACCTGAGGGATTTCCTCATCCCATCCCAGCTTGGTTCTGATGCTGAATGTGAATGTATCTTGCTGTACATCCCACTGAGCTCCAAGGGCCCTCTCCATAGGGAGCTGGTCTCTGTCAAGGTTAAGTGTTTTTACCTCTTTAGCTCTCTGCTCTTCAGGAATGGCGGCCAGCACCGAGCGATGATTGCTCACCCACTTATTGAGCTTAAATCCACCTCTACCGCACAGGTCTGTTAGCTGCTGGTACAGATGTATTGCTTGTTCCACCGTGCTGACGGCCTTTAGACAATCATCCACGTAGAAATTTTGACCAACAGTGTTTATAACCTCGGCTGGGAAGTCATGCTGATTGTCGTCGAATGAAGCACAGCTTGGGGATGACACTGCCCCAAAGATGTGGACCAGCATCCTGTGCTCTTGTAGGTCCTTTGTAATGTCCCCATCTGGCCACCAGAGGAAGCGTAAGAAGTTTACATCCCGGTTGGAAACTCTTACTTGATGAAACGTTCCCTCAATGTCAGTCATGAATGCTACAGGGCCTTGGCGAAAACAAAGCAGCAAACCTAGCAGTGTACTTGTCAAATTGGGACCCTGCAGGATCTCTTTCTTTAATGATGTTCACTCACTTTCAATCTCACAGCCACTAAAAAACCTGATTGTGATTGAGAGGTCGGAGGAGGGATGACCGTCAGGCTGGCTCGACTGCTCCTCCTTCTCAGCCGTGGTGCGTCCAATCAGCAGCCGACATCCATGACCGCACCTGCAAGGCGTCATCCACTCACACACACACACACACACACACACACACACACACACACACACACACACACACACACACACACACAGACACAAACATAGAGGCATCTAGACCCACCTGTGGGTCATATCACCCCCTCCCTTCAGAACTAAACCCTATTAACATACCTACAAACAAAACTAAACAAGAAAAACTTCAGTTCCCCCGAAATAAGAATTCCGCAGTTAGCCCACATCATAATGCACCTGCCAACACATTATCATCCCCCCTTCCTGTGGCAAATCTGGAGATTGAAATCTTGCAGGGGCAGAGACCACCGCATCTACGAGGGCATTATAGCCTGTAAAAACCTGACCCCAAATTAACATCAAGATGGGCACTGTCAGAAGGAGAGCCAAAGCTTCTGTCTTAACTTCCCACTAATGACTCTGTGTGCGTGCTGCTTAGTTGTGGCATGTCCCTCTACTTCTATGTCATGGTGCAAAACTGACGTACGGCGGGGGTGGTCAGAAAACAATAGTGGGTGGCTCTCAATTAATTTAACAATATCATGACGGGCTGATGCAGGCAAATGGGACAAAAACGAGCTGAAGTTATTCATAATTTCAGAGTTTCCCAGGCGCGCCGAAGGAACACCGATTTTTTTTTTTTTTTTTTTTTTTCAATGAGCCGTCCCTCCGCCAATGGGCATGGAGGGGGCGGAGGCTCAGGCGACACATTTTTCCGAGCGAGTAACGCCCGGTTCACACTGGACGCAGAAGCGCCACGAAACGCCGCGAAGCGCCGCCGAGCGCTTCCATTCGCCGCCCACGTTAATCAATGTAGTAGTTCACACCAGACGCGAACAGGCGCGCGGCTCCCCTCGCGGATCGCGCCATGCATTTAACGTCAGTTCACTGGACGTGGAAGTGAAGCGCCGCCGAGCGCTTCCATTCGGCGCCCACGTTAATCAATGTGGTGGTTCACAGTAGACGCGAACAGGCGCGCGGGCTCGCGGCATGCATTTGTTGTTTCGGCGTCTGCTCTATTTCGTGCGCGAGCCGCGAGCGATCCTCGTCTACAGTACAGGAAGTCGCTCAATAAAAACGAGAAAATCCGGTGAATTTTCAAAATAAACTAATTTCAAAATAAAAACCGAATGACAAATTCGATCATATATCATATTTGTCTGTTATATTTGTCAGTACATTATATCAGAGTGCGAGAGAGATTAAACACACACACACACACACACACACACAGAGGAAGACTTGATCAAAATACGTCTGTTTGATCCTAGAGATGCCGGTCAATGATCATTATGAAAGAGGTCTTGTCTTGAGATGGACACCTGATTGCGTGTTTCTATTTATTTACACACACACACACACACACACACACACACACACACACACACACACACACACACACACAAAAGTAAGCTACGGAGCAGGCTGGCTACGGGGCGAGGGGGGGCGATGATGAAAATTATTTTTTTTATCTAATTTTTTTTAAAGAAAAAAAAAAGAAGCTCAAGTGGGAGTGAAAAAAAGACTGCAGCTGAGCAGAAGCGCTTGTCGACCGTCGCGGAGCTGTTCGCGTCTGGTGTGAACCAGTTGGAGCCTCGCTCGCGAAATTCGTCGGCGCTCCGCTTCGTGGCGCTTCCGCTTCGTGGCGCTTCCGCTTCCATTAAAATGAATGGCACGAGCCACGCGTCTAACAAAACAGACGGCGCGAAACAACCTGGCAAACGCGAATAAGAATGTTGACATTTGGAGAGAGGATGAGACCGGGGCGATGCATTCTCTTCTAAAATAGATGGACATATTAAAATAACGCGCAACGGAGACCTTTTTTAAAAGGGTAGCGCAGCAAATGCAGGGCTCCGGCTTTGCGCACACCTGAACAAATACGTATTCCTTCGTATTTATATTTCTACCTTTTCGTTCACATTTTTTATAAGTTAGAAGAATTTTAACTTTGTAAATAAAAGCACAGCAAAGACATGTTTTCCTGATTTGTTTTTATTTCAATAATTTCGCTGTTATTCTGCTGGAAACGGCGTGCAGCGGCACCAGCTTCCTCCACGGTCGGCACTTTAATGAGCGTGTGTATAACTGAAGACACCGTTCCTTTGCATAACTTGTACACAAACTCTCCCACCAGTCTGCGCAGAACCCGAATCCAACAAGAACGAGATTTTGGGGTCCGTAGCGACGGCACAAAGCGTAGCATCGAAGTGTTGTTGTAGCCCTCCAACAGCAAACAACGTTCTTGTCTGCCTTTTAAAATAACCATGAGCACAAGAAATAGGGTACACCTTATCTGCAAAGCAAGTAACACGTACATTATGAACTATCGTTCCATATCATAATAGATTTAATATGTCAACTGAAAGCAGCTGACTATATATACATATATATATATATATATATATATATATATATATATATATACATATATATATATATATATGTATATATATTAACCTCTTTCATTGAACTCCAAAACATACATGGTCAAAATCCATATTATTAGTATGTTGTTGTTTTTTTTTAAATGCTCATACAGAACAAAAAAAAAGTGTGACATACACATGTAGTGCATTATTTTCGGCAGCAAGCTACTCATGTTACTACTGACGACATTGAACCATATTTCCCATATACTCACCTGAATCAGATGCCCTGCAGACCCACTTGCAAGGGCCCCAAGGAGTGACGCACAACCAGCACGTGACCTCTACGATGAGCTTCCACCCACGGAAGTGCCATAGGAGGACATGGTTTAAATAGTATGGCTTGTCCACCTGAAGGCTGTATTATGGTGTACATAATATAAAACTTCGGCCCAGTTCTGCTTGTATTGCAATGGTTGCTGTTCCTGAAGTTTCATTTTTCCCTTTTTCCCTTTTTATTTTTTACATCCATGTTTGTGATGAAATAGTATTGTGAATCGCTAGCTCGCATTGCATGCTGGGAAACAGCGTCACTCAAGGAAGTTTTGGCTTCGCTGACACGGTCCTGAAGGGAAGTGGGTTTTAGTGCACTGGAACGGGATGAATGTGTTCAATCAAGCAGTACAAACCTGATTAATTGTCTTAATACTTGACTTGGAATGGCCATATTGTTTCGGATTAGAATTAGATGACAACTTCTTCACAATATTTGCAACTATTCAATTTGACCAGCAGGTGTCAGTAGAGGACGAAATTTCATGTTGACTATTTCCTAATGGAAGTGCTCTCTTTACGTTGGGTTTTTCTCATAATTGTTTGAAGTGTAGGCCTGTAGTTGATGAGGAATCACGGTGTGCTAACGCTACTCAAACAGCTTAGATGAAAAAAAGGGAGTGTGATTTGGGTCTGTGGTACATTATGACAATCTTGGACTTGCAAGACTGAGGCGATGGTTCAATTCCCATCAATGTGTATCATATATGTGTTATTTAGCTCATCTATTCTACATTTTAAATAGATCACATTTGACATCTGACCCACTGAACACTTATTATTGAACATATTTTTAAACTATGGGCTATTTAGTCTTGTTTTAGGATATAATATAATTCATTGCACAAACTGTCAGGCTAAGTATAAGAGCTATAGTCTACTACAATCAGTCGTGCCAAAAAAGAGACATTGTCTTTATTTTTCATTTTTATTTTATTGTGTCAGCATTGAACCATACAAGCATGTAGTGTTGTCCAACAAGAATGCATGGCGAATCAAATCCCAAACAACCTATGAAACAATGAACACGTTTCCATTGCACTTCATTTTATTGAGCACTAGATGACCTCCTCGAGCACTGTGTCATTGAAGCCTCGAGTAATGAACCATTTTTTGAAACAAGTGTCGAAGCTTCAACAAAGCCTCGATCGGCCATCACTACCTACGGCTGCGTGCTCTAACACAATTTCAGAAGTGACTAACTGCAGAGTTGGGAGCGGAGGAGGGATGACCGTCAGGCTGGCTCGACTGCTCCTCCTTCTCAGCCGTGGCGCGTCCAATCAGCAGCCGACATCCAGACACACACACAGACACAAAGATAGAGGCACCTAGACCCACCCGTGGGTCATAACACTCCGTGTGGATCTTTTCACTCTGGCATTGAAAGGGGGTGCTAGCGCTAGCCGTTTGCTAAGCTATGTACAGACAGCACCACCGCTTGCCGAACCACATAGTCACACCGTTTATATGCAACAATTCGTCATCAATATCTCTAAAGTAGAAGTCAAGAACTTTTTTCAAAAACGATAACTAACTCAAACTTTTTTGTGTGTTTATAAAAACAAACTAAAACAAACTTAAATTGAAGTCATATTTCACTTCGTTTACGTCTGTCAAATGAATACTTGCCCAGGATAATGTTTGCGATTTACGCAGCAGCACCTAAATGCACCTCGCGTTCTGTGACGTCACCCCTCTTTCACAGCAGTATGTTGACGAGCGACTCGCGGCGGGAAAGTCCGATATGCCACTTTTTCCCAATACGATGAAGAGAGTGACAAAAGCCAATGTCTTGTGGTGGAAAGACACAAAATATGTTGCTTGCTTCTAAAAAGGGAAAACCCCCGACAAACCTCCATTTAAGAAGCTCGCACAAAGCAGTAGTGAACATTTTTATTGAGAATGGGAAGTAGACACGACAGTTTGACTCAGTTGACTCAAATATCCTGTGGCGATGAGAGTGGTTATGGCTATCTGATAAAGCAAGATTTAATATTGGGAATTTAACAAAATGAAAAGGAACCGACAACGCCACCCTGGGAATTCCACCCAGGGAGTTCTACTAAACACAAAAGTAATAATTAGGCACACAGGTAAGTTCTACGAGGAAGGAGTAGGAGACGTGGTTCAGAATGTTTAAAATATCAAACCAACTTTTATTCAACATTTAAAAATAAAAGGAACAAACAGACCAACACTTAAAACTGAGCTACTGAGCTCCTTATTCTTGGTGTAGAAACTGAGGCTTACCAAATAGGGGGCCAAACGGGGGAGGAACCAAAGAAAACAAGGAACACCCCACTCACACGTGACACACCTGCAAAGAAAGTGAAGTGCAAAAAAAAAGAAGAAAACAACCACAATCCCGGGTCATAGCACTCGAAGGGGCCCACCACCCGGGACACCGCCACCACCAGCAGCTCTCAGCGACTACAAAAGAAAAGATAAACAGTTGGTTACTAAAAGTTCCCTAAAATCTGTCACATGTACTGAAATAGCAAGAAAAACAAACAAACAATGCAATGACACACACACACACACACACACACACACACACACACACACACACACACACACACACACCAACCAAGTTCCCACCAACCACGCACACGCATACACGCACGCACGCACACCACTGTAGCTGGACCGGCGACTTGATAGTGTAACGTCTGCTGTCTGAGGGTCAGCAGTGGCGACGTAAGCAAACGAAGAAAAACACAACGAGAACGGAAAAACAACAAGTAAAACCAAGGCGGGACGGAAGCAACATGCACCGTCCACCGTCTGTACGGGGCGGCTAGCACAATCAAGTGCGGGCAAAGCGGCAGTGTTCCTGCACTTATCTTATAGGACCGAGTTTTGGGCCACAGGTCTTGATCACCAAGCGTCCTCCAGGTGAGGAGAACAACGAGGAGGCTCTGCGCAGCTTTGTGCTAGCAGGCGGCTGTAGTGTGCCGGTGAGGTGTTCAGGAAGCACTGTAAAAAGAACGGACAGGTGAGGTACTACGTACCTATGCTAATAAGCCATAACAATTTAAATGCTAAAATGTCCGCACCTGATCCTCTTAAAACTCGGGCACACAAATCGGATGTTCAGTGTGCCATTGACCACAATGGACCACTAAACAAAGCTTTTAAGAAAAATGCGAAATGAAGCAACTGAGAGCTAAAACAACATGCAAACAATGCCACAGTGCAGCTTTTCTCAAACGGGTCAATTTTGAAATCATTTTAATCAACTCTGTCTTCATTGATCAGAAGGTTTTTGCAGATTTGGAATTAAAAAATTTTAACTGCAGGAATCATAAAATCGTCTCATCAGTGACGTTTATAGAGCCATTAAAAAATTAAATATGTGCTGAACAGACAAACGGAGGTGTAAGAGGCCTGTGTGACCAGCAGGGGGCAGCAGAGGACCGACAGCCGCAAGTTCCTCCTCAGAGAGGCCTGAGAAGGTTCTGCACCTTCAGCTCCTCCAGGAGGTCCTCAGCAAAGTGTCAGAGTTTGTTGGTTTTTTACCTTGGTCGGCAGAGTCACAGTATGAAACTTGTAGCCAGGGGGCGCTGCAGCTCACTCAACACCTACAAGGTTTGAAAAGGAAATTGAGTGGAATTCATCTGGAATGAAAAGAAAAGCACAACTACAGCAGAAAAACTGAACACAAAGACGCACAAAGTTTGAACTACACACTGATTTTCTTCTTCTGTTGATTCAAATGAATTTGACAGAAATAATATCTGAAAAAATATAAACCAAATGTTAAATTTCGACATTTAAAAAATGGACAGATTCATTTACACCCAGTAAGATAAGAAGATATTTAGCTCTCAGCCAATTCGAGCTGCTGCTCCTGTGTGTGTGTGTGTGTGTGTGTGTGCGTGTGTGTGTGTGTGTGTGTGTGTGTGTGTGTGTGTGTGTGTGGATGTGGTGGTGTGTGTACCTGAATGTGGGAGTGGGTGTGTTTAAGTACGTCACTGGAAGTAGGCTGCCAATTAGTGCGGCCTCCGAGGCCGCAACCGCCCCACGCCAGCGACGAGCCCAGGGCGGGGGGGCCCGGACACGGCACACCCGCCGCAATGCCGGCCAGGAAGAGGCCCGGAGCAGCAGGCCCCCGGACCGGAGGGCACCCGCCCCACGAGGAGCCAGGGCAAGATGACAGGGAGGCAGATACCCCAAGGAGAAGGGACACCACCCGGGGCGAACAGACAGCAGAGCCCGTCCTCCGGACGGGGCCCCCCAGGGCAAGCGAGACCAGACTCATCCCCATGACAGGACCCAGCCCCTTCACCCACCAGGAGGATCGGTACCCAAGGCAGGCCCGGGCACCCAGATGCCCCCCCCCTACGGCCCCAATATGGCGCATCGCCGCAAGTGGCGAGGTCCCCATAGGCCCAGCCGGTCTCGCACCCCAGGGGCACCGGACTGCACAGGGCCCATCCAGAGTGGGAAAGATTGTTTTCTTAGCGATAGATAAGGAGGTGATCAGCATGCGAGATTCTGCCTTATCTGATGTGATATCACTGAGGTCCCCTAAGAGACAAAAAGAAGGAGTGGCTGTGATGTTGTAACCAACCTGTGCTGATAGATCATTGCATACTACGTGCCAGAATTTATTTACTGGTGGGCAATGCCATACAGCGTGTAGGTAATTATCTGGGACATTAACTGTGCAGTGTGAGCAGGTCTGAGAGGCGGTCATGCCCATCTGAAACATCCGCTGCCCGGTGTAGTGGATCCTGTGGAGTACTTTAAAATGTATTAATTGTAGAATAGGTTGTTTTATCAGTGAAAAGGTGTTCAGGCAGATTGTTCTCCAGAAATTAGAGTGAGGCTGGAGAGACAGGTCTCTTTCCCACTTAACAATTGGGATAGAAATTGTGCAATCTGTATTTGTAAGCAACTCACTCCAATAGAACTGCACTCGTCCTTCTCTCACATTACATTGGATCACAATGACCAAACAACACAACAAAGACAATGATGCCACTGTGCTGCCACATCCAGACTCTGTGTAGGTCTGTAGGCCTCTTGGACCTTCATGTGAACCACTGCGTGTTGACTGGAGGTGAAACATGACTGACTGCTGTCCTCCTCCTTGGAAAAAACCTGATTGTGATTGAGAGGTCCTCAGCAGCCAATCACTGTTGGGAGTCCAGCCTTCAAACACTCCTCCTGAATCCACAGTCACATCTGTGAGCATCTGGAACTTTGGCCCCGATCCTCCACACCACACAACTTGGGATGACAGCGCCACCTACCTGTATACTTTCAGCAGCCAGTCCCATGTTCTGACCCGTTTCCACTGTGGCCTGTTGGCTCATCTGGTCCAAAGTCTGGATCATCAGTGTCCAGGTTCATGGAATCTGTCAGAGTGCCGCCGTCCTGTGATGTCATGATAGAGAATCACTCTATTTATACTAATGTGCAGAACCACTGGAGTGTGGAGGTAGACAGTTACCATAATCCAAATGAAAAAGCAACAGCAGAAATGCTTTTTCATTTTAAGAACGTGGCTGCATTAGTTGACTCATAATTAAAATGGTTAATAAATAATCCAAACTGCATTTTCATTTTCTTATTCATGACTGCTCATTCTTGTACTTAATTCAAATGAAGGAAAACACATTTGAGATTTAATTTTCAAAACATGCACCAGCAAAGAGTTACCAAAATTCAATATGAAATGTAAAATTCAAAAATGAAAAAGCAATAGCAGAATGCTTTTTCATTTTAAGAACGAAGCTGCATTATTTGACTCATAATTAAAATCATTAATAAATATTGCTATATGCATTTTCATTTTCTTATTCGTGTCGCACCTTTTATGACACAATCAAAAAGAAAACTGAGAGCATTGCTTTTTAATTTTCGTGGTCCTGCCCTGCACAAGAGTTACCACAACTCGAAAACGAAATCGCAATCTCAAAGTAAGCGCGCGGCGCAGGAAAGTGACGTCAGCAGCTCTCCACCTGTGGCTAATCTAATACCAGTGCCATGATCTGCCACTGCATCTTCACTAGTACTAACTGATGATGGATCACAAATCACATGTGCGAGGTGTAGAACGAGCGGAGCAGTCAAAGGCAACAGAAGAAGAAAGAAAAGCCACCTTAGCTTAGTTGATCTTCTGTGTTGCCTCCTGGACGGTGCTGGCCTCCTCTGGCTTGGTGCTGGCAACCACGGGAGCCACAGGAACCACGAGCACAGCTCTGGTCATCTGTGGCGTCGCCTCCACCTGATTAAAATAAGAAAGATGTGATTTTATGCCAATAAACATAGGAAGGAAAACACTAGGCTTTACATGGTCACGATTTTTGTGCCGATCACCGATCCAATCACGTTAGAGGCAATAAATACTTGTTTCTGTACACCCCTTGCCTTCTCACGAGCACCGTCGAAAGTTGTTTGCTTTAGCATCCGTTTCAGAGTTTGCTTTTCTTTTTCTTTCTCCGCGCTGCGTTTCTTGAACTCGACATGCTCCTCCGTGTGTATCTTTTCCAAGTGCCTGATTAAATTTGTGGTGTTGAATTTTTTTACCAAAGTTCCCCCGCGAGGTACTGTAGCGTTGCATATATTGCAGATTCAAAGAAACTTTATTGTCCGTCACATAGCGACAGTACTCAAAACAGGAAGAGGCACGAAGACGAAAATGAAGGTTTTTGAATCATGAATCATTAGCTCTCGGTGATATGCCCCGGCCTAGGGGGAACCAGGACACAACATAAAGGCCCCCCCTTCTCCCAGCTCTCAAATTAGACAAAGGTGCTTCGTCCACAGGATGGTTTTTATTAAACGTCACCATCATTGCACTGGCGTCAGGGAGGGCATGGCCAAAACAACAAACAAAATGGCTCTCTTATGGATCTTACCTATGAAGAAAACAATCAAATAAATGACAGTCAAACTAACCTCCTTAACTAAAACACAGGAGAAAAGGGTCACAACACAAATGGCTTCCCTCCCCTACGGGCTACGTGGACACAAAGGGAACTGAAATAGATTACAAAACAGAATTGATGGCTGAACACAGAATGCTGCTGCTGCGGCACATGGCCTCTGGTTGGGAGCTGGGAGAAGGACAAAGAGACCGAGGTGTTGAAGTCCTCCTCCTTAAATATTGGCACCAGCCAATCACCTTTCCGCACCTGGAACAAGCAAAAAAAAGGGAACACAGGATCTACTGCGCCATCTAGTGCCCAAACGGACACACAGCAGACAAAAGGAACTGACAACAATGTAAACCCAAATCTATACATTTACATAACACTCGGATACAAACAAATAAACATGTCGATGCTGTGAAACTACTTTGGAGGAAATGAGACGGATTAAAAAAGTTTCAACACGACCATGACGTCATTGATCTGTGATTCATGACATGACGCCCGATCATGAACGTTTCAAAAAATGCCAAATATCGGCCGATCCGATACAGCCGATAAGATGGGTGTAAAGCCTAGAAAACACACACAGGTGATGAAGTGGAAATGAATAAGTACAAACCTGCTGCACTGCTGTGACATTGCTGGAGGCAGACTCAGTCATGTGGACAGTTGAACGTGTTGCCCACACCTGCAAATACAAGGACACAAAGTAACGTTTAAAGAACTGCATGTATTGTCCTATCACAAAGATGCACACAATGAAATACACATGTCCCAAAAACCAACATGTCACTGGTTTGTTTTGGTTTTTGAGGCAACGCGTGCTGATCGACGTCTCAGGCTGGACATCTGGAAGAACATAAAGAAATTAATTCATAAACAAAGTAACACACTAATTAAACTGTACATGTACTGTACATATGTGATCTTGTGTTGATAATAGGGGTGGGGCGATACGGCTAACCCACGATTCGATACTGTGACGATATTTGGCCCACGATAATGACAACATCACGACACACGATATCTTCCGACGGGAAGATGAGAGAGGGAAAAAAATCCTTTTACTGCCCCGATTCTGAAAATCAATAAAAAAATGATGCAGACAAAATAAATAAATAAATAACCGCGTCCCCGAAATATACGGGACAAAGTGAAGTGCGTCCCCCATCAGTTCATTATGGGACAGGCTTTTTTATTTGCAAATATGGGACAATCGCGTATTTTATGGGAGGGTTGGCAACCCTATCTAGACCACAGACGGAAATTAAATGAGGTTTTGTCATTTTCCATAAAAAACGGGACAAATTGTGTCCTGGGAGAGATTTTATCTTTCCCGGGACAGGTGGACAGGTGGTGTTTGGAAAAAAATATTGATATTTGCCGTCAGTGTATCGATTATTTATTGCGACAGAAAGCACAACAATATATTGCAATATTGATTTTTTTTTTCACCCACCCCTAGTTGATAAGTGTATGAATAATTGTGTGAATGTTACCGTGGCAGCTGGGGAAACTCTGCCAGATGACTCCACGACGGTCTCCATGTGGTCCAACAGCACAGCCTCACTGAACCACACGGGATTGGACGGGATGTCTGTGTGAAATGCAGTCTCAACAGCTGTTGGTACTGTCTATAAAAAAAAGAGGAGAGGAAATCAGAGTCAACTTAGGATAAGTGTTCATTTTTAAAATAAAAAGTTGCACAGTTTGACAAATACACGATTGGGGGGGGGGGAAAAGAGGGATGAACAGGTTACCTCAACCTCCTGTCCAACAAGAGTCCATTCAGGAGCAGGTCCATACACTGGCATGTAGACAGGACCTGTCACAACCACTCTGGGAGACACCCTGGGCGATGACTGGTTGTGGCACAACACCCCTGGCCTAGGTGAAGGGGGTGCGAGCTGATGGAGCATGCAGCATGCAGAAGCTCCACCAAAATCAGTCCTGAGGTGCACCTAAACAGAAAACAACATGTTAACACATATTTGTCATATCAAATGAAGAGCAAGTAAGGCTGAAGAAGGCAAAACTTACACCATCATAACACCACCATGTACAGCTGACGAAGGGGGAGGTGATCAGCCATATACACAAATGTTAAACCTGGAAGAAGTGTCACATAATCAATTGTGTAATCACACAATTCTAAGAAATATCTGTTAGCACAGTGTCACTGAAGAGAAAAAAATACAACAAAAATATGTATTTTACACACCCATGCGTGCAGCAACACGATGATATACTTGACGTAGCGCTGTTTGTAGTTCTGGCTTGACAGTCAGGCGAGATGGAAAGTCAAGCACAAACACCTACAAAAAACCCCAAACAAACATAAAAATGCAAAATAAATTCATGAATATTCTTGTTATTGAACTATGGATCATGGAATTACTTGATATTGATAAAACAAAGTGGCGATGACATTCATGTGTTCAAATTTGTTTGTCACAGCAGATAAACAAACCTTGGGCCAGCGGTCCAACACAGTTGCCAGTAGCGCAGCAAAATCCTGGGCGGAGTCTGTTACAAGCCCGTGTTCAAGGTTGTTGCCCGGGGAGAGAACACAAAACCATCCACAAGTGGACAGAGATGTGAGTCTCCCACCACCAGAACAAAAACATAAAGAAACTCGTGGCTTGACAAAATCACGACCCATACCTTCTTGTTGCTGGCCCCGTTTTTGCTCCAGGCGTCGTTTCATGGCCAGAGAGCGACGGAATGCCTTGGTGTTCGGCATCTGAACAATGAAATGAAAGATTGTGTCATTTTCAATGAAAGACAATAACACATGTTTACAGAAAAAAGTGATGTTTTCTCACACACGACATCAAAACACAGAAAGGTTTCTGTACCTTTGCAGCTGGAGACGATGAGCTTAAATCAAAAAAGCAAAAGAAAATGTGTAGGTGTACTCTTGGACCCTAACCCTAATGCCATACAAGTCTATGGGGTGAAATTTCAACTTTGTCCTACAGATATGGGGCCACTTGCTTTTTCATCAGGAGCCCCCAAGAAGCACCCACGCCAAATTTGGGGCTTCTAGTACTTGAGGAACCCCAAAACCCTAACCCTAATTTCAGCTAACCCTAACCCTAACCCTAGTTTCAGCCTTATCGTTAACCCTAATTCAATGCAAGTCTATGGGGTGAAATTTCAACTTTGTCCTAGAGACATGGGGCCACTTGCTTTTTCATCAGGAGCCCCCAAGAAGCGCCCATGCCAAATTTGGGGCTTCTAGTACTTGAGGAACCCCGAAACCCTAACCCTAATTTCAGCTAACCCTAACCCTAGTTTCAGCCTTATCGTTAACCCTAATTCAATGCAAGTCTATGGGGTGAATTTTCAACTTTGTCCTAGAGACATGGGGCCACTTGCTTTTTCATCAGGAGCCCCCAAGAAGCGCCCACGCTAGATTTGGGGCTTCTAGCCAATGAGGAAAAATTTGGAGCAGACACAACAGGGTTACAGCTGAGAAAGGACTGTTGCCACTCACTAGACCAAACAAATGGTTTCAATGGACTGGTTAATTCTTCTCTCGTGGCCGGCAGCTCCACTGCCTTAGTGTTGGAGATGCCCGCTCAGGGGCGCCGCCAGGAATTTTGGGCCCCCTTCAAAAAAACAAAAACAAATGGGCCTCCTTTGCGCAGCGCTTGTCAAAAGCTTCACATCACTCTAAAAATACAGTATAGTTCAATAATAGTGCTTGAGTCCATCTTTAACAGTGTCAATGTATTTTTATTGTGAATTCTCCACAAAGCAAACTCTTAAACATTTATGAATGATTCATGAAAAAGATACTTGATGTCTCTCGGACAAAGTTGAGCTTTGACCTTCATAGACTTGCACTGCATTAGGGTTTAGCGATAAGGCTGGAATTAGAGTGAGGGTTTTGGGGTTCCTCATGGGCTAGAAGCCCCAAATTTGGTGTGGGTGTGTCCAGGAGGATCCTGATGAACCTGAAAGTGGCCCCATGTCCCTTAGGACAAATTTGACCTTTGACCTCCATCGACTTGCATTGAATTAGGGTTAACGATAAGGCTGAAACTAGGGTTAGCTGAAATTAGGGTTAGGGTTTCGGGGTTCCTCAAGAACTAGAAGCCCCAAATTTGGCGTGTGCGCTTCTTGGGGGCTCCTGATGAAAAAGCAAGTGGCCCCATGTCTCTAGGACAAAGTTAACCTTTGACCCTCATAGACTTGTATGGCATTAGGGTTATCGATAAGCGATACAAACCTGGTGAGTTTAAGACTTAATGACTCTACGTACATGAATGTATGGGGTACCCTGTCCTTACCTTGTTCCAACCTTCCCTCCACAAACCTGGCTGTCCAGTGCAGAAGTCAAAGTGAGAGAGAGAACAAAGAAGGAGGAGGGCCTGTGACGCCGCTGCTGATTGGCTCGTTGGTCGGTTGAATGAGCCAATTCTAGAGCTCCCCTCGGTGTCCACACACTGCAAAATATATCTAAGAAATAAACACTTAAATTGAGAAAGAACAGGCTAGAAACAAGTCTAATTATCTGCCAATGCAGTAAGATATTTAGACTTGGTAAGATTTCTTAAAATAAGACGATATATCTAGGCATTTGAAGAATGGAAAAACTCTTGAAATAAACAGTAAAGCACTCATTCCAAGGACTGTACTAAGTCAAATAAACTTGATACTAGCTTCTCAATTCTTTTTTCACGTTTGCTTCTTTCTTAATTTGAATGAAAAGATCTTAAAACCAGACCTACTAACAGTGCAATTCTTCTTAATTTAAGTGTTCACAATATTAGCTTTTTTTTCTCAAAATGAGACAAAGCATCCACCCCCCCTACGCCCATTCCCCCCCAAAAAAAAATAATTCAGCAAACAGAATTAATATTGTCAACAACTATTTATTCACTTAAATTGCTGACAGTGCCTTCACTGCCTTGTAATAAAAACGTCACTAAGGCATTGCATCTTAAAACAATCTCAAGCAATCATTTCTAGAACGCAAGTAACAATTGTTACAATATTCACCGTCATCATTATTGAATATTGATTCAGATTCCCTGACACTCAGTTACACAAAAACAAAAAAAAAACAGTATGGGGACAGCATATAGTGTTGTGTTCCTATCACCACTGATAACATGTTTGTTCCAACAGACTCCCACCCACCCTCAAGTTACAACTACCAGGGGAGTGTATCACTACCTATGCCTAGTACACAGCTCTACTCCCCAATAAAATCTTTCCATTCTGCCATGGTCTTTTTTGTATGAGGCTGTGGTGTCTCACTCATGGATAGTGTCCTGTAGCACTTCTGTCTGAATGACAGAGAGAAGGGTTGCCACACACTTTTGGATATGTGAGGTGCAGGGCATAGTAGTAACCCATCAGATGAAGCAGACCGTCACTCAAATCTTCCGTGGCACCAAGACAGATGAGACAGCGGGTCCCATCAAACAGCAACACAGGGGTGCAGAAAGACCTCTTCTGTGAGTACATTGTGGGATCTTCAGTTGGCTAAAGAAAAAGAAGAAGGAAACGCCACATCCATGCATGGAACTATGAAGTGTTGAATGTGAGAAAATGCGAACAAACTTTCACCTGAATGACATGAAGCAGTGCCTCACTGGCATGTCCCAGCTTCTTCGGTGGTGGACTTGGTGAAGGAAAGAGTGTGGGGAGTGCCCTGAGCAGCGCGATGGAATATTCCACTGGAATAGAACAAATCAACTTTGAGTTCAAAGTTAGTCTTCCTAAAAATGAGTCTTATTAGGTTTGTGTTGATCACAAAAAAATCTTATTTTTTCAGCATGAAGAGTATTACCATTCTGCATCTATTCATTCAGCGCAACATAAACCATCCTATGTCCAAGGAAACAGCTACACAGTCAATTAGAGACACAGCAAAATGACTCTACTGAACTACAGCCAGCGTTATGCGTGGCTTCATCACTTCATTTTTTTCCCAAGCACCATAAAATTACACATTGGTGCAGAAGTCTTCCCATCTCTTTTTTTAGTTCATCAATGAATTTTCTGTTGCCCTTATCCAGAATGCGCCGCAGCTCATTCATCGCCTATAATGCAAATCAATGTTAAAATCTGCAAAAATGCTTGCTTTTCATCATAAACCAAAACAAGTTAATCACTTACATGATAAAGATCCTTGACACATGGATATGCATCCAGGATCTTTGTTGGCCTTGTCCTGTTCTTTCAGAACATCACTATCAATGAAGTATCTTCTTGCTTGAAACTGCAGGTCAAGAATTTGGGAGACAGCATCTTGGTTGGGTTTTGGTTTCTTGTACAGCTCCTGCAGGGTCTGATAATGTCTGGCCTGTGCTGTCAGACCATCTTTGGCTGATGAAATGGAGGAGACAAATCAGTAAATCAGTCAAATGGATGAAATTGTTTGGAGCATCAAAATATATCAAATGACAATTCAAATGTAAAAATGCCTGTGATATATCATGATATCCAAAACTATCAAAACATTGCCTAGCTTTCATACATTATCATTATTATTAAAATGGACATGTTTCTACTTATGTGAAGTGTGGCCATTATCAGAACTGCGCCCTGGTGTGTGACACAAAATAATTGTTGATCCACCAATTGAGTCTGCATCATGATCTTCTTCTTGGTCACTTGCTGAGAAGTCAATGCGATGCCTTTTCTTCTTGTGGCCCCTCTCTGGTGAATCTCTTGTGAAGATTCTTGTAAGTGCTCGCCTGTGGTAAATAAAATTTCACTCATTGAAAGAACAAATAAAGATGGAAAGTGAACATGCACAGATAAAAAAAGTATCAGCCAAAAATAACCACACGCTTCAAAATCTAAGTGCGCAAAATAATATCATCACTTACATGTTTCATTGTTTTGTCTTAATCCTTCAGCATGGGATAATACTCCACTAGTCTTTGAGACATTGCAGTGACTTCATGCTTAGAAGGGTACCAGACCCCCTCTCCTTGCTGACTGGCTCTCAAGATAGAAATCATGCTGGTGACAGTGTTTCTCACCAGCCTGCATCTCAGCTCTTTGAACATGACACATTTCCCCTCACTGGCAGTGCGGGCCATCTGGAAGTAGTGCTTACGAGCTTGCTCCAACTCACTGTCTGTATAGAGGGTGGGCAAACTTTTTTAGCAACGGGCCACATGACAGACCTGCATCGAGTCGGCGGGCCACGGAAGGGGGGGTTGTAGGTAGGTACAGAATTAGTCCGGGTGCAGAATCGTTCTGGGTGTAGTGACTGCCCGATACGGCAACTCCATTGGGAAATACCTCTACATCGCGGTCGAACGTGATATATGGATAGATCACGGTCAAAACGCTATTTCGCGGGTGATAGATAGATAGATTGTGAGAGAATTTCGTGTATACAATATAATATAAAGTACTGTAAATACGGCAGGGATTGACAGAAAAAAAAAGATAACCTTAATCAACCGATGTAGTTTGTCCTAATAGAGTTGCCGTATGTGACGTTGTTGGCATTCGGCCACTGGACAGAGGCGACTGCCAATTACGTCACATACGGCAACTCTATAAACGTACCGCGATCTATCCATATATCACGTTCGAACGCGATGCAGAGGTATGTCCCAATGGAGTTGCCGTATCGGCAGTCACTTCCGCCGGGAACGATTCTGCACCCGGACTAACTCTGTACCTACACCTCGTTGACGGGGGGGAAGCACGCTATCGCTATCGCGCTACACTAACTCGGCAAAGTTACGTGCCGACAAAGTTTCGTTGGGGGGTCCGGTGTTGGGGGGTTATGACTGGCTTCACGCGGGCCGGACAGAGACACGCAGCGGGCTGGGGTTTGCCCATGTCTAGTATAGACAACATATTGTGGAGGAGCAGGAAGCTGTAGGGTCCTCTTTGGGCTGCTTTTCACCAAAGGAGTGGATGTCTGAGGACAGATTGGAGATGTCTCCTGGTGAAGACACAGTTCCTGGCTTCATTCGGGGCAGCCTTGTCTGGTACGGTGGAATTCTCAGCCGAGAGGAAACCAGATCCAAAACATTATGAACAAGAGAGAAACAATAGACACAATTAGGAAAAAAGAAAAAAAAAGTGTTATGCTAGATGTTTTCAGAGCAAAGTAGGTAACCAATCACATCTACACTAATAAGGGCCCAAATCCGTTTCCTCCTGAGAAAGTGTTCTGGTCCAGGAAAAAGGTCTCTCAAATCATCACGACTGAGGGTGTGGAGCAAGACTTCATCGATGTTGGCAGCTATAAAGACAGTCCAATCATTAACAAACCTTTTACACTTAACAACTCATACATTTTTTCACTAATGAATTTAATTCAACTTGACAAGTCAAACCAAGTTTGTTTTGTGCCAATTTCTGTTATCAGAATTAATTGTAAATGCAATTCAGTTTAGACATTTTGTCTCAAATTTGTAAAATACTTCTTTTTGAAATCAGTGTCAGCATACAGTTATTTTAATTACTTAGCGGACCAATCAAAGTCATGGAAATTTTTTCATACCTACACATGACATACCATTTAAAATTGATACTGTGACATCATCCAGCTCATCCATTATTGGCCCCGGTTTGGATGTCCATTTCATTTCTCCTCAATCTGGCAGGGAAAAAAAAATCATCATATTAAGGTCACAATTAGGACAAGCTAGCCTTCCGACTCAAGATCCGTTTTTTTACAATGCCCATCTGCCACGGATCCCAAAGTTCCCATGCAATTAAAAGTTGTGACACCTTATCTGAATGATAACCCTAGACAGCTCAACGGATTGCTAGTCATACAGACAACAATCAAAATTGGAGTGAAACTTGTAACCACAATGCCTGCAACATGGTGGTACTTATGGTAATAATCAACAAATACCAGTGTTCTTCGTGACAAAATGACAACATCTGATAGGATTGTGCCACCTTGAACTGCAATCAACTTAAATTTTGATAAAAAACAAGCAAATTGTACCTAAACTACATCTTCAATCAATCCAATTTGAGCACCCTCTACCCCATAAACTGAAGAAACTGCAATACAAACTTGGTAGTACAGTATTTCGTCATGCCACATATAACTAGGAATGCTAATTGCTTGTTCACATGACTAGAATTGCAGTACATCAATCCAATACAAAATACACACTTGTCATCAAGCTCATAAATCCATCGAGTCGAGATGAGCACGTGCAAGGAGTCGGACTCCGTGAGTTCATGTAAACAGAGCATTGTGTTTGCGTAAATTATGCACGGCTATCGAGCTAGAAGCCGAGTCCGATTTGGTGCACACAACCACACTATAATGCCTCTCAATGTCCTAACCCATGCCACGCAACACAAACGTGAGGGACCGATTTGAGTTTCTCACGGGACCAGCAGTGAAGTCACAACCGCCGCCCCAAATGAAATGTCGCAGCAGGAGCCTGAGGATTTTCTGAGTCAACATGCTGATCAACAGGTAACGTAATGTTGGCTTCCTTGACGACATTAGACAACTCCCTGTTTATATTTTATTCATATTTTAGTACAAAGCCTCCTTGTTTTATGATCTTTGACTTGTTCGGTTTTTGTTTTGACATTATGCTGTTAGTGTTTATTGCAAATTAACAAGAAGTACCGGTACAGATAGGAGGAACTTAATATAACACTTGCGTCAAACAAAGAATAACTAACTGTACATATCATGTCTACAGGAAGGAGCTGGTACATTAAGTGAGAATATTCAAGAATATTAAGAGAAGATATATTCAAGGTTGTCCTGAGGTCAACTGTACCAACCATTGCCAGAGCTTATGGAGCAATTTGATGTTATTGTACAATAAAAATGGAATATTGGAGCTGTTGGAAAAAAAAAGAAAAAAAAAGCCAACTTTAAGGCTTAATATCTCCAAAATGATACTGTACATATGCTTGCTAATGACTGAGGATATAGTCAGGGTGTTCCTCAGGTCAACTGTACCAACCACTGACAGAAATTATGGAGCAAAGCAATGTTACTGTACAGTAAAAAATTGAGTACTGGGCCCTTTTTGCCTGTTTGAAAAGCTAAAAAAAAAAAAGGAAAACAACAACTTTGAGGCTTAATATCTCCAAAATGGTACATTAAATATGCCTTATAATGATTGAAGATATATTCAAGGTTGTCCTGAGGTCAACTGTACCAACCATTGACAGAGCTTATGGAGCAATTTGATGTTATTGTACAGTAAAAATGGAATATTGGAGCTGTCGCAAAACAAAACAAAAAGCCAACTTTAAGGCTTATTATCTCCAAAATGATACAGTAATCAATCACATTTAGAAATCAAATGTTTCTAAATGTCAAGTCAGTAATGTCAAGTCAGTGCTTGATGTGTCATCAGCAGGCGTCGGCGTCAGGAATGGGGCATCGGCGGGTTTCAGGGCGGAATCGCCAGGCGTTGGGAAGCGTTGGCGGGTGTCGGGGGCTCGTGGCCAGGTGGCGGACGTCAAGGCAGGCAGTGGCCAGGTGGGCTCAGTCCCGCAAACGCTGCTTACAGCTTTAATTTTGTATTGCTTTGATAACATTGTTTAAGTTGAGTTTAAATTTAAACTTTTTTTTTTCTTATCTGCTAATTGTTCAAAAATGCTGATGTTAAAAGTGTGTTTACACAGTAAATGTTATGGCACTTTAATTCATATGGCAGTACATTTAAAATAACTGGCCGTCAAGTTCCAGGAACTGACAAACTGCACTGAGTTGAGTGAGATTCTCCAAAGGAACTCCAGTATAAATGTGGACTTTACATTCTAGTCCCCTGTGAAGAAAAACCCAAAAGTGAACGTTTTTGTGCCTCACCCTTTCTAACTGGGACATTTGCAAGGGAACGCAGACTGGTTATGCTGCTCCCTGATAAAAGAAAAATGTTTCTGGTGTTACCTCAGAAATTGCCTGTTATTATTGTGGCTCAGGATTTTGGAGGTAGATTTTTTTTTATTTTTCATAAGGAACAGGATAACAGTAATGCCCTGGCATTGGCAATAAGCTTTAATTTTGTATTTGCATTTTTTTTAACTTTAGATTTACATTAAAAATGTTTCTGTGTAAAGTGCTGATGTTAACTGTTTGCACGATAAATGTTATGGTGCTTTCGTTTATATGGCAGAACATTTAAATTAAAGTGTATGAAAGACTTCTTTTAAATTCATTATTGGCTTTTGCGTATACGACGTGATTAATCGTGATTGATCAGGTAAATCATGCGATTAATTGCGATTAAAATTTTTAATCGTTGCCCAGCCCCAGTAAAAACATTTTTCTGGTGCCAGCATTTCGTGAGGCAGAAGTTGATTCATACTTCAGTGCCTTGGAGCGAATAGCTTCGCCACTCAACTGGCCAAGAGACATGTGGCCTGTCCTTCTCCAATGCAAGCGGGTGGGAAAAGCACAGGAGTTGGTGTCTGCTCTTTTCTTAGAAGACAGCCTGCAATATGATGTTGGAAAGGAAGCAATTTTTCCTGCTTATGAGCTTGTTCCTGAGCCCTACCGGCAAAAATTTAGGAACCATAGAAAATCCAGTGGTCAAACCTTTGTCGAGTTTGCATGGGAGAAAAGCAACCTCTTTGATAAATGGTGTGCAGCTAATGATGTCAAAAATGACTTTGAGTCACTCCGTGAGCTCGTTCTTTTAGAAGATTTTAAAGACTCTTTGCCAGAGAAGGTGGTAATGTTCTTGAATGAACAGAAAGTGTCGTCATTGTCCAAGGCTGCTGTCCTCGCAGATGAGTTTGTGTTGACCCACAAAAATGTGATCTCATCTTCCCCCCCGATCGGACACGCCTTCTGCTTCTCGTCCCACAAGAGCCGAGTCTAGCCACCTCCCCCTTGAAAAGGCTAGAGGGAAGGGACTTCTGGTTTGGCCATAAAGTGGTAGACTGCGCGACACCAGGGCTCTCGACCATCCAGGGTAAAAACTCCCCGAAAACTTGAATAACTATTGTCAGATATCATATTAACTACAAAGTGATCAGGGGAACGTTGGAATGGGAAGGAAAACTCCATTCAACCAAAACAGAAACACGGTAACAGACAATATGGCGGAACTACCAGCTTGCTCTGAAACAGAGGGAGATGGCGAAACGAACTCCTCGTGACTAACGACGCGAAAAAGGGCTCGGACATAGAAATTATTAGCAAGGAGATACGGGATTTAAAAATGGAATCAAAAGAAGTCCTTCGCACGTTTGGAGAAACACTGAGGAACGACGTGGAAAAAGACTTGGACGACTTCAAACACAAAATAAATCAACAACTTGCGAAAGTCATCACCGAACAGGAGCTCCAAACCAGCAAGATCAACGAGGCTGAGTCGCGGATTGAAAAGCTAGAACGTTGGGCACAGGAAGCTAATGACACTCTGGTCATATCACTGAGAGAACAAAAAGCTCTTCAGGACAAGTTAACTGACCTGGAGTCCAGGCCGAGGAGAAACAACCTACGTATCTATGGAGTCACTGAAGGAGAGGAGGGAGAATCTGTGGCCAAGTTTGTGGAAGACCTGCTGAAAAGCGAACTGCACCTGCCAGCAGATTTTAATTTCCAAATTCAGAGAGCACACCGCTCATTTGCACAGAAACCAGCGGACGGTGCCCAACCGAGACCCATCATTGTTAACTTTCTGGAATTTACTACCAAAGAGAGGGTCCTGAGAGAGCTATGGACAAAGAAAATAGAACTGGGGAATAAAGTACCGTCATTCCATCACGATTACGCGACAGAGATGGTCCAAAAGAGAAAGGAGTACAACACTGCTAAAAGAATCCTGAAGGAGAAGGGCATCTGGTTCCACACGCCATTCATCAAGATGAGGACCCACTGGGATACGGAAACTCGAACCTACAACAGCGCAGAGGAGGTAAAGGAGGAATTGGCGAGACGCGGCCTGGCGTAGAAGACGGCGGTGGCGACGGGTGCGGAGGGGCCTGCGGCACTCGACGGAGTGGCAGTGCAAGGAGGGATCCTGGAGGGGCTACGCATCAGCACGACGCATCAATACGCATAGATCATCATCTATCAAAAAAAGACTAGATGTGGCGAGGGGGAGGGTCTGGCGGAGGTGGAGACAATTCAGATGGTGGGTATAAAGGAAAATTGGGGGGGGTGGGGGGGGTTGCCTGACAATGCCACCTGGGGAGTTGCACCCCAGGAAATAAACTATAATAAAATTCCTCGGGCTACACAGGTTCGTTACGCTTTGAAATTTAAGAGGACGAGACGCACTTCCAATGAAACAGCTTTATTTGACAACAATTTAAAATAGACCAGGTTTAGCTGCCTGAGTGTCAAGGAAATAAGTACCATACCAAAAAGACTTCGGCTTTAACAGCCAAGCGGTGAATGCACAACGATCACGCACACACAGCACCACCTCCCGATGAACGGGCACCCGGCAGGGTTCCTCCTCCAGCTGCGCTTATGGCACAGCCCGCTCTGGGATTGCTAGCCGAAATGCTAAGAAGAACTGCAAAGTTCTCAGCGTGGACACGCCAGAGGACAGAGTGCTGACTCCAGCCTGCACTTGTTTTTAAAAGAGCTGCTTTCACTCTGAACTCTGGCGCAGGTGTAATCAGTGCGTTTACATGCAGAGCTTAATCAAACTAAGCAATAATTCGGTTTTCTCGTCCAATCGGAGTTCTCACCTTGTCCCCCTATACATGCAGCTGAGAAATTTGAATTACTGACGGGAACGTGTCCTTCTCCCAACAGTAGGGGGTGGAGTGAGCCTTTTCAGCTGGTCAGCTGCTTTCGGTTGACATATTACATCATTATGATATAGAATGATAGTTCATAATGTACGTGTTACTTACTTTGCAGATAAGCTGTACCCTATTTCTTGTGCTCATGGTTATCTTAAAAGATAAGATAATGGTTATCTTAAAAGATAACCATGAGACAAGACAATTCTGATGGTGGGTATAAAGGAAAATGGGGGCGGGGGGGTTGCCTGACAACGCCACCTGGGGAGTTGCACCCTAGGAAAAAAACTATAATAAAATTCCTCGGGCTACACAGGTTCGTTACGCTTTGAAATTTAAGGGGACGAGATGGACTTCCAATCAGTCAGCTTTTTTAACAGGTAGGCAGACTCAAGAAGACATTAGACGGGTCCTATACATAATAGATCAGATCCAAAAGCAGGGCCTGCGAGCTGTTACTGGTGAGCCTTGGCTGTGTGAATTGGAGATTTCTGTATCAAGTTCTTGGGAAACTGGGGTTCCAAGAAAAGTTAATACAGTGTATTCAAGGTCTCTACCAAGAACCTACGGCAAGGATAAAGATTAATGGTACTCGTCAAGGATGTTGCCTATGCGCTACATTGTTTGCTATGTTCATTGAGCCGCTGGCACAAATGATCAGACAAAGTAACAATCTAAAAGGAATACATATAGGAGAGCAGGGACATCTAACAGGGCTTTTTGCTGATGATATTATTTTGGTTCTCCAAGACTCGGACAGAACCTTACCTCATTTGATGTTGATAATAGAAACCTACGGTAAATACACAGGCAACAAGTTAAACATAGCAAACACTCAAATTCTCACGCTGAATTATCATCCAGGCCGAGAAATTAGAGGAAAATATAAAATCAAATGGAATTCCAAGGTTATCAAATATTTGGGTGTGCTATTGGCAAAAGATCTTTTGAAAAGGTTTGAAATCAATTAGAATGCTATTATCAATAATCTATAAGAGATCTAAGAAGAGTTTTTTTATTTTACCCTGTGCATCTTTTGTTTTGTTAGTAGTACTTGTCATTGCTCCAACACGAATAAACATGCTGCATCCCACTAGATGGCGCATTTGCCTTATTTACAAGCACCACGGTCATCTGAGCTGATTGTTGCCACTCTCAGCAGCGTGCGTCTACTAAGGTCTACTAAGATTCCACAATCTATTACACCTCGTGAGCAAAACAGGCTACAGGTAAAATTAAACATCTTCAGTTGAGCAACTCAAGGAAGTTAAACTGATTTAAAAACAAACAAACACTATAATACTAGGAAAAGAATCCTCTATATGTCAATAAATACAACAGATTGAATATTCATAAAAAAAAATGCTTACTTTAAATAAGAAAATCCAACAAACCAACAAGTGCAACACTAAAACGCAAACCAACAATCAAAATAATGCTTAATTGCCTTAGTTTCGTCCCACACTTATCAGCTTAGCTACTAAGAATAACACACATTATTCACCTGGACAGAAGGAGGTTCTGAGGAACGTGTTGGTCCTGGAGCTTCCTGGTCAGGATGTTCGGGAGATCCCTCTGGCTCAATGTCTGGAGCGCCAACATATTTTAGAATTGCTCCTGCAGAGACAAAGCTCATTAGATCATCAAGCAAAATAGATCAGAAGCGCATTTTAATATTTTATTATTACAGTGATGTTGCAGTAATATAGGAAAATTAAAAATTCATTTGTTTTTAAATTAAACGTTATGGTTGCAGTGTCCCTTTAAAGCTTTTACCCAATTACAAAACTGTCATTTTTAAGAGTTTTTGGCATTACTTTACACACTGTACTAGTTAAAGTAATAAAACTAAGATAAATGACCCACTGCCACAACAGTCTAAAATAGTCAACACCATGCCAAATAAAGTATTTCCATAAAATATTTCTTTGAATTCTAAAACAGTAGCACATTTCTAATGAAGGGCCTACAAAATACAAACTAAGCTTAGTAAATTCATCCTAAGTTAAGGCTAAAATAACATTAAGAGTCAAATATGTGAGAGACAACTTCCACTGAACGATAACAGGGGACTGACTACAACAACAAAATGCCCTCCTTCACTCCCTCCCTCCCTGTTAGAATGTGAATAAA
>NW_027466095.1:1870000-1875000 GCF_046127955.1 Nelusetta ayraudi
GAGGTTGGTGGTCTGCAGGAGCTTCTACAGCAGCAGAAGATCAGTCTGGAGAGGAGATGTGAACGTGTGACTGAAGGTGAAGAAGCAGGAAGTCAAACTCTCCTCAACAGCATCTACACTGAGCTCTATATCACTGAGGGACTGAGTGAGGAGGTCAACAGAGAGCATGAGGTCAAACAGCTGGAGACCAAGAAGACCAAGAAGACCAAGGAGATCCTCCACGACCGTCCAATCAGGTGCAGCCAGATCTTTGAAGCCTCACCTGAGCAGCAGGGACTCAGGGAGTCAGAGTGGTGCTGACCAGGTCTCTGGGCTGGACTGGGAAGCCTTGGGGTCCCACTGGAGGAGCTGGAGGAGGTGACTGGGTCCAGGGAAGTCTGGGGGTCTCTGCTGAGGCTGCTGCCCCCGAGACCTGACTCCGGATACGGCAGTAGAAGATGGATGGATGGATGGATGAATGGATGGATGCCAGGTGATAGAACATTTCATAAAAACAGACTCTGCATTATAACTTCTATTACACTCTAAAAAACTCACTCCAATATAACTGCACTCGTCCTTCTCTCACATTACATTGGATCACAATGACCAAACAACACAACAAAGACAATGATCCAACTGTACTGCCACGTCCAGACTCAGTGTAGGTCTGTAGGCCTCTTGGACCTTCATGTGAACCACTGCGTGTTGACTGGAGGTGAAACATGACTGACTGCTGTCCTCCTACCTGGACAATGCAATCTCACTTTCATTCTGCTGCAGATGGCCATTTTCATTTTACACCGTCCAAATTTACAGCTCAGGGCGCTGGGACGAATTCCAAATTGTGTGCAGATACAGGCCTACACTTCAAATAATTATGAGAAAAATCCAACGTAAAGAGAGCACTTCCATTAGGAAATAGTCAACATGAAATTTCGTCTTCTACTGACACCTGCTGGTCAAATTGAATAGTTGCAAATATTGTGAACAAGTTGTCATCTAATTCTAATCCTAAACAATATGGCCATTCCAAGTGAAGTATTAAGACAATTAATCAGGTTTGTACTGCTTGATTGAACACATTCATCCCGTTCCAGTGCACTAAAACCCACTTCCCTTCAGGACCGTGTCAGCGAAGCCAAAACTTCCTTGAGTGACGCTGTTTCCCAGCATGCAATGCGAGCTAGCGATTTCACAATACTATTTCATCACAAACATGGATGTAAAAAATAAAAAGGGACGAAAAATGAAACTTCAGGAACACCAACCATTGCAATACAAGCAGAACTGGGCCGAAGTTTTATATTATGTACACTATAATACAGCCTTCTGGTGGACAAGCCATACTATTTAAGCCGTGTCCTCCTATGGCACTTCCGTGGGTGGAAGCTCATCGTAGAGGTCACGTGCTGGTTGCGCGTCACTCCACCGATCACCTCGGGGCCCTTGCAGGGGATCTGCAGGGTATCTGATTCAGTTGAGTATATGGAAAATATGGGTCGATGGTCAGTTGTAACAAGAGAAGCTTGCTGGCAAAAATAATGTACTACAAGTGAATGTCACACTTTATTTTTGTTTTGTATGAGCATTTAAAAAAAACAACATCATGATAATCGAATACAGACACACACCCAAATCCAACAAGAACGAGAGTTTGGGGTCCGTAGCGACGGCACAAAGCGTAGCATCGAAGTGTTGTTGTAGCCCTCCAACAGCAAACAACGTTCTTGTCTGCCTTTTAAAATAACCAGGAGCACAAGAAATAGGGTACACCTTATCTGCAAAGCAAGTAACACGTACATTATGAACTATCGTTCCATATCATAATAGATTTAATATGTCAACTGAAAGCAGCTGACTATACATATATATATATATATATATACATATATATATATATTAACCTCTTTAATTGAACTCCAAAACATACATGGTCAAAATCCATATTATTATTATGTTGTTGTTTTTTTTAAATGCTCATACAAAACAAAAAGAAAGTGTGACATCCACTTGTGGTGCATTATTTTTGCCAGCAAGCTTCTCATGTTGCGACTGACCACATTGACCCGTGTTTTCCATATACTCACCTGTGGAGTGACGTGCAATCAGCACGTGACCTCTACGATGAGCTTCCACCCACGGAAGTGCCATAGGAGGACAAGGATTAAATAGTATGGCTTGTCCACCAGAAGGCTGTATTATGGTGTACATAATATAAAACTTCTGCCCAGTTCTGCTTGTATTGCAATGGTTGCTGTTCCTGAAGTTTCATTTTTCTCTTTTTCCCTTTTTATTTTTTACATCCATGTTTGTGATGAAATAGTATTGTGAATCGCTAGCTCGCATTGCATGCTGGGAAACAGCGTCACTCAAGGAAGTTTTGGCTTCGCTGACACGGTCCTGAAGGGAAGTGGGTTTTAGTGCACTGGAACGGGATGAATGTGTTCAATCAAGCAGTACAAACCTGATTAATTGTCTTAATACTTGACTTCGAATGGCCATATTGTTTAGGATTAGAATTAGATGACAACTTCTTCACAATATTTGCAACTATTCAATTTGACCAGCAGGTGTCAGTAGAGGACGAAATTTCATGTTGACTATTTCCTAATGGAAGTGCTCTCTTTACGTTGGATTTTTCTCATAATTATTTGAAGTGTAGGCCTGTAGTTGATGAGAAATCACGGTGTGCTAACGCTACTCAAACAGCTTCGATGAAAAAAGGGGGTGTGATTTGGGTTTGTGGTACATTATGACAAACTTGGACTTGCAAGACTGAGGCGACGGTTCAATTCCCATCAATGTGTATTATATATGTTATTTAGCTCATCTATTCTACATTTTAAATAGATCACATTTGACATCTGACCCACTGAACATTTACTATTGAACATATTTTTAAACTATGGGCTATTTAGTCTTGTTTTAGGATATAATATAATTCATTGCACAAACTGTTAGGCTAAGTATAAGAGCTATAGTCTGCTACAATCAGTCGTGCCAAAAAAGAGACATTGTCTTTATTTTTCATTTTTATTTTATTGTGTCAGCATTGAACCATACAAGCATGTAGTGTTGTCCAACAAGAATGCATGGCGAATCAAATCCCAAACAACCTATGAAACAATGAACACGTTTCCATTGCCCTTCATTTTATTGAGCACTAGATGACCTCCTCGAGCACTGTGTCATTGAAGCCTCGAGTAATGAACCATTTTTTGAAACAAGTGTCGAAGCTTCAACAAAGCCTCGATCGGCCATCACTACCTACGGCTGCGTGCTCTAACACCATTTCAGAAGTGACTAACTGCAGAGTTGGGAGCGGAGGAGGGATGACCGTCAGGCTGGCTCGACTGCTCCTCCTTCTCAGCCGTGGCGCGTCCAATCAGCAGCCGACATCCAGGACCGCACCTGCAAGGCGTCATCCACTGTCAGACACACACACACACACACACACACAGACACAAACATAGAGGCACCTAGACCCACCCGTGGGTCATAACACTCCGTATGGATCTTTTCACTCTGGCATTGAAAGGGGGTGCTAGCGCTAGCCGTTTGCTAAGCTATGTACAGACAGCACCACCGCTTGCCGAACCACATAGTCACACGTTTATATACAACAACTCGTCATCAATATCTCTAAAGTAGAAGTCAAGAACTTTTTTCAAAAACGATAACTAACTCAAACTTTTTTGTGTGTTTATAAAAACAAACTAAAACAAACTTAAATTGAAGTCATATTTCACTTCGTTTACGTCTGTCAAATGAATATTTGCCCAGGAAAATCTTTTAGTTTTACGCAGCAGCACCTAAATGCACGTCGCGTTCTGTGACGTCACCCCTCTTTCACAGCAGTATGTTGACGCGCGACTCGCGGCGGGAAAGTCCGATATGCCACTTTTTCCCAATACGACGAAGAGAGTGACAAAAGCCAATGTCTTGTGGTGGAAAGACACAAAATATGTGGCTTGCTTCTAAAAAGGGAAAAACCCCGACAAACCTCCATTTAAGAAGCAGCAGTGGTGAACATGTTTATTGAGACTGGGAAGTAGACACGACAGTATGACTCAAATATCCTGTGGCGATGAGAGTGGTTATGGCTACCTGATAAAGCAAGATTTAATATTGGGAATTTAACAAAATGAAAAGGAACCGACAACGCCACCCTGGGAATTTCACCCAGGGAGTTCTACTAAACACAAAAGTAATAATTAGGCACACAGGTAAGTTCTACGAGGAAGGAGTAGGAGACGTGGTTCAGAATGTTTAAAATATCAAACCAACTTTTATTCAACATTTAAAAATAAAAGGAACAAACAGACCAACACTTAAAACGGAGCTACTGAGCTCCTTATTCTTTGTAGAAACTGAGGCTTACCGATGAGGGGGCCAAACGGGGGAGGAACCAAAGAAAACAAGGAACACCCCACTCACACGTGACACACCTGCAAAGAAAGTGAAGTGCAAAAAAAAAAGAAGAAAACAACCACAATCCCGGGTCACAGCACTCAAAGGGGCCCACCACCCGGGACACCGCCACCACCAGCAGCTCTCAGCGACTACAAAAGAAAAGATAAACAGTTGGTTACTAAAAGTTCCCTAAAATCTGTCACATGTTCTGAAATACACACACACACACACACGCACGCACGCACGCCTGCTGTCTGAGGGTCAGCGGTGGCGACGTAAGTGTGGCAACAGAAAGGAGCAGTGTGGGGGAGGGGAAGATGATGAGACTTAAACCATAAATATCAAAGCAAATGAGCGAATCAACTTCAACATCAAACTCAAAAAAAAGGGAAAGGATCTTCAAAATAAAGGAGGCCAACGATTCAAATAAGGGGGGAGAAACGGGTCAAACAAAAGCAGGACAGGCTGACACCACACGGGGAGGGGGGGGGGGCAACAGAAACAAGACGACTCACGGGATGTGATGATGGTGTTCAGAGCTGAGGCCACCTAGATATAGCAGAGCAGGTTGGATGGGGACGGAAGCCCAAGGGAGTCACCCCAAT
>NW_027466095.1:1880000-1905000 GCF_046127955.1 Nelusetta ayraudi
CTAAGCTACAGTGCTGGCAAAAATCTTTTCCCAGGGCTGCACAACCACGTGTTTGAAACCACGGTGGATGACAACCACGTGCACACCTTGGTAAAAATGGCACCCAGCATTCATTGTACAATTAGGATGCACCATTTGGCGAAGAGAGAGACAGAATCTTGAAAGAAAGATTATGTTCGAAATAAATTCACCAAGCTGGTCCACGTTTACCATCAGTAGTGTAAACCATACTGTGTGTTGTGTGTATTGATAGAATAGTAGTACTCATGTACTATTAGTAGTCTTATTAGTAGTACTAGTAGTCAATAGTTAGTCGCATTCTGTTGTGTAAAACAACCTTTACATGGGTCCATTCCTTGCACCTGGCTTTGTCTTATTGTTAAAAAAAAAAACAACAACCAAACGTTAGCTTGTATTATGGAAAACAAGTTCTGACCTGGAAGTTAAAAAAAAAAATATTACAAATATTTACAAAGGCATTTACACACACGCGCACGCACACGCACACACACACACACACACACACACACACACACACACACACACGTTATTTACATTTTCATTTCGTCAATGAAGGGATTTTACATTGATTGTTCAGTTAACATGTTCAATGTTAAAATATTCACATGAAAAAAACCCTGAAAATCGTTACGGCAGACGTAAAAATGTTTTTGTGAGAAAGGGTTCAAAGTTATCTTGAAATCATTTATGAGGATACTCATATATATATATTATAATATTATAATTAATATTGATGAAGTGTTGTTTGATGTTTTGTTGGCTGTTTCAAGGGTTTATTTAGTTTGTTGTGACACAATCTAAGGTTCAATTTGTTCTTGTGAAAAAAGATAGTGGTCAAAGTGATTGATATTTGTGTTTGTGTTTTTTGTAGTCTTGTCTGGATTTGTCCTGTTCGTTTCTGGTCTGTGTTTGTGTTCCCACTCTTGGCCTGCACCTTGTCGTGGTGAGTGGGCTTTTAACTAAGACAGGCCAATTATATATATTGTGTGAAGCCAGCAAAACAGTCATTATTATGAGAATTACAACTGAAGCACACTAAATAATACACCATAAGTCACATTTTACTTTTCTGTTATTAATCTATGTGTTATGTCAAGCCTCCACAGTGGCGTGCTGCAGTCAAGATGAGACGAACAAGGTGAATGGATGGACGGATTGATGAGCCCAGCGAGCCTCCACCATCCACAGACAAGCCAGTCCCATTTTCCACCCAGAGAGATGGCTCTTCCATCTATCTTTGCCTGCCAGGGGATACAACCAAACATAGTAATTACAGATGGTGTTGTCTCTGTTAAAGTGATACATGAAAAAACAAAAACAAAAAACAAAATATGTTTTGTGATTCATGTTCATGACTGTTCAGAACCGAAATGATGAGTATGTCATCTGTGAAAGAGTAAAAAGCATGTTGGAGGCCAGATTTAGCACTTGGCCTACCACCTTAGCACAGTAGTACAGGAAATTAGTCTACAAACAATGGACATTGTCATACGCAATGCCCATACAATGACACTGTCCCCTTAATACGATGCTTTAGAGCAGGGGTGTCCAAACTACGGCCCACGTGCCAACTGCGGCCCGCAGTCCATTTTTAATTGGCCCGCAAGAAATGTTATAAATAGAATAGAATATGGCCCGCACTTCAACTTTTGCCTGAGTGTATTGCACTTCTTCAGTTTAACACCAGGGGGAGCTGCTCAACACTGAGTGCAATGCAGTTCCTACTTTAAGTGAGTAAAAAATATATTCCACAGTACCCGTGTGTTAATAAGCATGCATGTGCAGGTACACACGCGACAAATATCAATAATGCCCATCAATTCTGTCACTACCCTGCTTTTGCGCACCACTTTCTTAGATGCGTTTTTCTTGTTAACACAGAGTGCACACCGCTGTGCACAGCGTACACACTGCACACGCAAAGTCAGCTGATCTCATCTGATGCAGATTTCCTCCTTGATCAAGTGACATTTGTCAGGATTTTTGACATGAGTGGCGTCGGATCAGCACCGCAGCTGTATGGCCCGGTTTACACGCCCAGCGCAGCTGACACTCACCAGAATAATGCAGCACTCCTGTTATTAAGTCCAGTTCAGTCTGTTAATGTTGACAACCGTTTCAAACGAACGTTAATAGCTGTGTTGCTAAGCCTAATAACTTAAATAACAAGCTTGAAATTTACCCGTCCCATTTTTCCCTTTATTGTTTTTTCTCTGTACTGTAAATCTTATGTCTAAGAAGAAATCTGAGGCTGCTGTTCTGAGAATGAGCTACCAAAGCTTTTTCTGAATAAATCAATAAAGATCCATTTATGGAAAGCTGTGATGAAGGCAGTTTTGTCTTTAATTATATTCAACAGTATAACATATTTGACCACTTTTAATTGATTTTTCTAACTTTAAAACACTAAAGTTAGGGCTGTATACCTAATTTCTAGTAAGTGGCCCAGCCCCTCCTATATTTTTATGTATGTGGCCCTCAGTGAAAAAAGTTTGGACACCCCTGAGTTAGATCCATTCCAAGAACGCTCCATGCCTCCTTCACCACAACTGGATGCAACACAGGTGCAGCTGTCTTGATCTTGTTGCTGCGCTGACATTGGGGACACTCCTCAACCTTTAAAACAAGCTGTTGTGTAGACTATGACAATCATTTCAATTCTTAGACACTACTGTATACTGCACTTTTAAAGCAATATGTGATTTAGCACATGACTCGCTTAAATACTTGACTGATTGTTTTGTGGGTTTTTTTTCCTTGGGAGTTCACCAGAACCAGAGAGCAAATGGTGAAAAATGCCTACTCCTTGTGACTTTATTAAGAAAGTCTTCTGTCATCCCCCCCACCCCCCCAAAAAAAATATTATTGAATGATTTTAGGGGTATGCCATGCGCTAAATCAGAACAGTCAAGCATTCCTGTCCATTCATTAATAACTCAGTCAAGAGCTCTCACCCATTTTTTAACATCCTCGCACAAAGTCCCCCAATGACACGATGCCAGAACCTTTTCCAGGGTTCTCCTTGTGCCCAAGTGACCAGCATTATCGTGGCACTCATGAAGGATGTCTCGCAGGTGCTTCTGGTCCATCACCACCGGTCAGGGCTTTCCTTTCCAGTTGAAAAACAACTGATCATCTATTGCAGCAGGAAAAAACACAACATCCTTTTCACATAGAATAGCTACAATGGTACATTGACACTGAAGCTTCAGTAAATGGAACTGCATTAAAATGTTGCAAACATAGGTCGACATGAACAGCTAATTGCGAGCATAGAACAAAGTTCCATTGCACTACTGAAGGGAGGTCCTAAATATTCATCAAATTATTACCTGTAAGACCATTAGCTATATAAAAGCTATACATTGAAAAGGGTTACTTACATATTTTTACACAACAATCAATGAAGAGCAGAACGGATGGCTTTTACAAAAGAACTATCAATAATAAGAATGATAAAAAAAAAAAAAAAAGCTGAAAAGAACAAGCGACCTTGAGTCATATTTTAACTTGATCTACTGAACTTTGAATAGGCGCCGTGTGTTAATGAGAAAATAAAACTCACTCGCCATTGATGAAATGCTTTTTTGACTCCCTCCGAATCATCCGTTTTCTATTCCGCTCATTGTTGGAATTATGTGTGTGTGTGATATGTTTTGTGTTTTATGTAATTCTACATACTTCTACGAAATGTTTTACATAATTCTATGTAAAACATTTCGTTTTCCATTGTCCCACTGTCCATTTTTTTGCTCTTACTAATGCTTCCCAAACAACTCTCCTCACTCTCCATACATAGGGTTTAAGAGATTAAAGCAGTGGTCTTCTGTTAAGATTATATTTGCTTCTTTCTCCCAGGCACTTTTGACATATAATGTTGATGTCTTTTTGTGTGATTGTAGGCAGGAGTATATTCTGGAGACCACTTTATTATGAATTTTACCTTTATATGCACTTATTAGAATATCGATGAGGTCTGTGTCACCCTTTTTTTTTTTATTAGAATTTGATATTTTTATTAAAGTGATGCCGAAGCTGAAAGTATCTGTAGAAGTCTTGTTTGTCTAGATTGTGGTTTGCTTGTAGTTGTTGGAAACTGTCAAGGCCTGAGACAGATGTAATTACACAATATGAAGTAATGCCTCTACGAGTCAGCTCTTTAAATCTCAAGTCAAGTTGTGCTGGTTTGAAATCTCTATCATGTTCGACCCATCTTAATAACCAAGATTATTTTTCCAGGTGCGCTTTGCTCATCTCTTTGTACCAAATATTTAGGGGAGTTTTTATAACATCACATAGGTTATTAGAGTATATAGTCTTGAAAGCTTTGTCACCCAGCAGAGATTGAAGTGGGATATCTAGTTGGTCAAATTCTAGCTCCTTCCATTTTGCATCGTAACCCGCCCTGCACCAGTATATTACTACCACTATATACTGCAGTTGTGCTGCTTTATAGTCATCCTCCAAGCATGGGAGTGACATCCCTCCCTGTTAAGTGTAATGTTTTGTAGCGTACCCTTGGTTTCTTGTTCTGCCATATGAATCTAGAAATGATCCGATTCCATTCACTGAATTTCTTATTGGGTATTTCTACAGGTAGCGATTGGAGTAGAAATAACAATTGTGGTAAAATAACCATTTTTTAAGTATCTATTCGGTTGTAAAAATCAAGTACTAGGGGGGTCCAACTGTCCAGATCATTTTTAATTTTGGTTGTGATGCTACCGTAGTTTACGCTATATAAATCTTTGGGGGTCTTGGGAATATAAAGACGTAGGTATTTCAAAATTCTGGTTTTCCATTTAAATTTAAAGGACTTGCGTATGTTTTCTTGAGGTATGTAATTAAAAGTAAGAGTTTGAGTTTTCTCTATGTTCAATTTGTATCCCGAATATGAACCACATTGGTCGAAGTAGGGCATTAATTTAGGGAGACTGGTATCCGGGTCGGATAAAGTCACCAGGATGTCATCTGCATATAAACATGTCTTATATTCTTTCCCCTTGAATAGTATTCCCGTGATTTCTGGGTCTTCCCTAATCTTTTGAACAAGTAGCTCTATAGATAGAGCAAACAAGATGGGGCTCAGTGGGCAGCCCTGTCAGCAACCCCTCTCCAAACGGATTGTACCTGAAAGACTGCCATTTATTCTGATCCGGGCCACAGGTGAATTATATTTAGATTTTAAACATTTTATAACTGTATTGTTAAAGCCAAAACGTTGCAGGACCAGGTATAAAAATTCCCATAGAACAGAGTCAAAAGCTTTTTCTGTGTCAAAGCTAATTGCTAAGGACATTGTGTTTCCTTTGCTCATTATATGTAACAGATGTATAGCTCGCCTAACATTGTCTTGTGTTTGTCTATTTTTAACAAAACCTGTCTGGTCCAATTAGGTCAGGGATAATATTTTCTAGTGTGTTGACAATAATTGAAGTGAAAATTTTATAATCAGTGTTTAAAACTGAGATAGGTCTGTATGAGCTGCAATCTGTCCTAGCTTTCCCTGGTTTCAGTATTACAGATAATATGGCCTGTTTCCAAGATGGTGGGGTCTCGCCACCTTTTAAGACATAGTTAAAACAATTTAATAAATAGCAGTGGGGTCAGAGAGTACCTAAAAGTCTTATACCATTCTGCTGGTAGTCCATCTCCCCTGGCTGCTTTGCTTGTTTTCAGTTTAGAAATTGCCTTGTCGACCTCTGCATTTGTAATCTCTGTAGTTAAGCACTTATTTTGTTCAGTGACAATAGATGGCAGGTCTAGGGATTTCAAAAAATTGATTGACTGTTACTGCTTCTGCTAATTCGGGTTGAGTGTATAAATTCCTGTAGTATGATTCAAAAGACTTATGTATCGCTTCTGGCTTATAACACATCTGGTTGGTGACCGGGTCCTTTACTTTATATATGGATCTTCCAGACTGTTGTTTTTTAAGTCTCCAGGCTAAGAGTTTTTTAGCACGGGGTCCATTTTCATAGTGGGTTTGTTTGATATACTTAAGTGTAAGTTCCTCCTGGTCGTTCAGTTTCTTATTTAGTTCTGATTTTACTACGGTTATTTGTTCCAATAAGGTGGGGTCGTTAGTCTCTACATGCTTCTGTTCCAGTGAGTCTAATTTACTTGTCAAGTCGTTAAGGTGTTTAAGTTTTTCTTTTTTCCTTTGTGATGCCCAACTTATAATCTTCCCACGCAATACTGCTTTTCCAGCATCCCATAAAATACTCTGTGACGTCACTGTGCTACCGTTAAGGTCTGTATATTCCTTCATTTCTTTCCTAATGTAATCTTCAAATCGGGTGTCATTTAATAGGGAGGTGTTGAGTCTCCAAATAGTGTTTTTGTGTGGGACACCTACATTTATTTTCACATATACACCTGAGTGATCTGATATGTCGCTAACACCAATTCTACAATCTAAAACCCTGTGTCTGTCTGTTCTGAACATAAAGAAATAATCGATCCTCGAGTAAACTGAATGAGGGTGAGAGTAAAAAGTCAATTGTTTAGTGGATGGATGAAAATCCCTCCATACATCAAACATACCAATCCTTTTAATCATCTTCTTAATATTTAGTGACTCAGGATTTGTTTTCTTTGTCGGGTTTGATGAGTCTAGAG
Organism: Nelusetta ayraudi; assembly: GCF_046127955.1. Taxonomy (NCBI): domain Eukaryota; kingdom Metazoa; phylum Chordata; class Actinopteri; order Tetraodontiformes; family Monacanthidae; genus Nelusetta; species Nelusetta ayraudi. The sequence goes on from NW_027466095.1 coordinate 1,886,643, forward strand.
TGGGATGCAGCTGTACATTCCAAGGGGACTCGTGCCACGCAAAGCCTATTCCGACCTGGCGATCCTGTTTGAATCCATTAGCAACCAGCTACATTACCCCGGGCAGCTTCACGGGTACAGGTGGATGTATGCTAAATGCAGAGAAAATGGACTGCGTGTGAGAAAAGAGTCTGTGCGTTTGGTTTTGAAGGAGCTGGATCCAAGAGGAGTGTCATTAAGGCAAGCGGGGCGTCTCAGACGGAGGAATTACTTCTCAAACTTCTCAACATCATCTGGCACCTGGACTCATATGATGAACTGAAGCCATATGGTATTTGTGTGAATGGATGTATCGATGGCTTTTCAAGAAAAATAATCTGGCTCAATGCTTACACAACAAGTAGTGACCCAAAAGTAATTGGAGGGTGCTACATAGAAGCGGTACAGCGTTTTGGGGGGTGCCCTAGAGTTGTTCGAGGCGACCTTGGAACCGAAAATGGCCATGTTAGAGGCTTCCAGCGTTTCCTCGTCCCTGTTCAACCAGACGACACCCTCGATAGTTACTTGGAGGGGGCCAGCACCGCCAATCAAAGAATTGAATATTGGTGGGGTTTCCTGCGTGGCCAGCGCATGGAGTTCTGGTTAGCCTTGTTATCAGACCTCAGAGACAACGGGCATTTTGATGGCGAGTTTCTGGACAAAAGTCTCCTGCAGTTTTGTTGTATGGGCCTCCATACAGGTGAGTTCATGAATAATGTTTTATTTTCATTTTGTGCGCATGTGTATGTGAGTGAGAGAGAGGGGAGGGAGGACAGAAACTGGAAAGGGGGTGTGTGGGAAGACAGGCCGACAGAGACGGGAGGAAAGGAAAAAGAATGCTAAAGAGAAGGGGTAGCAAAGGGAAAGGAACAGAGATGGAAGGGGAGAGAGATGGAACAGAAGGGTAGAAACAGAGAGGATAAGAGATGGGGAGAAAGAGGGGGCGGGGAGGGATGAACAGAGACAGGGAGGGAGGGAGAGGGTGGGGTTGCTCATGTGTGAATGCTGTAATTTAGTGTTTTATTTATGTTCTGCTGGCACAGCTCTTCCTAAATGTATACATTTTCTACAGGATGAGTTGGATGACACTGCACAGGTGTGGAATGCACACAACATCAGGCCATCAAGAAACCTGAACGTCCCCATCGGTCGGCCTAATGTGATGCATGCTGTTCCTGAACTTTACCGAACAACAGATTTTCACTCCCCTGTTGAAGATGAACACATTCAACTGTGCAAAAAGGAATGTGTCTTTCGGCTGGCTGTACCATGTAATCCAGAGATTTATGAACTCTGTATCATCTTTATGCCTGAGTCCCATCTTGCTCCACCAACAGATCCGTATCAGGCTGTGAACTTGTATTTGCACCTAAGAGAGGCCATCACTGCATCTCTCTAAACCACCCGACCCTCTCCACAGGATGGACACTTATTCCACTGCAGTGCGCCTCCCCCTGACCCTATCCAGAGAATGGACACTAAATTGTTGTGAACCTCCTGTTATTTTGTGTATTGTTAAATCTCTAGTGTTCCTTTTAAAAATACACAGGGATATTGGTTATTTACTGCACTGCTTTGTTTCTGTTATTTCGCAATCCTTACGGTGATGCTATTTACTGAATTTACTTTTTGACCTGAAGGTCGTGTGTGCAAAGAGCTGTTAAATAAAAGTAGCCATGTGAAAGAACTTAACTATGTTCAGAACAAAGTTGTTGAAACATTGAGAAACACAGAAGCACAAGGTTACTTTAAGATTTACTTTAATTATTCTTCACTTCCATGAATTAATGAACATTAACGTGATTCTTTAAAGTCAACAATTCCTGAAAAATTAAACCGGTGTTGGACAACTCGTTCTGAATGCTTGGTTAGAGTAAACAGATGGACCTGTAAGCAGTCATTTTCAAAACAACATTTTCACTTTCAACAACAAAAAAAAAAACACCCTCATAAAACTCTGCTGAAGCATTTACTATTCTGTAACACAAGTGTAACTATGGAAGCAGATAGTTACCATAATCCAAATAAAAATGCAATAGCAGAAATGCTTTTAAATTTTAAGAACGAAGCTGCATTATTGGACTCATAATTAAAATGGTTAATAAGTCATTCAATCTGCATTTTCATTTTCTTCTTCAAGACTGCTCATTCTTGTACTTAATTCAAATGAAGGAAAACACATTTGAGATTTAATTTTCAAAACATGCACCAGCAAAGAGTTACCAAAATTCAATATGAAATGTAAAATTCAAAAATGAAAAAGCAATAGCAGAATGCTTTTTCATTTTAAGAACAAAACTGCATTATTTGACTCATAATTAAAATCATTAAGAAATATTGCTATATGCATTTTCATTTTCTTATTCGTGTCGCACCTTTTATGACACAATCAAAAAGAAAACTGAGAGCATTGCTTTTTAATTTTCGTGGTCCTGCCCTGCACAAGAGTTACCACAACTCCAAAACGAAATCGCAATCTCAAAGTAAGCGCGCGGCGCAGGAAAGTGACGTCAGCAGCTCGCGACAGAAAGCACAACAATATATTGCAATATTGATTTTTTTTTTCACCCACCCCTAGTTGATAAGTGTATGAATAATTGTGTGAATGTTACCGTGGCAGCTGGGGAAACCCTGCCAGATGACTCCACGACGGTCTCCATGTGGTCCAGCAGCACAGCCTCACTGAACCACACGGGATTGGACGGGATGTCTGTGTGAAATGCAGTCTCAACAGCTGTTGGTACTGTCTATAAAAAAAGAGGAGAGGAAATCAGAGTCAACTTAGGATAAGTGTTCATTTTTAAAATAAAAAGTTGCACTGTTTGACAAATACACGATTGGGGGGGGGGGGGGGAAAGAGGGATGAACACAGGTTACCTCAACCTCCTGTCCAACAAGAGTCCATTCAGGAGCAGGTCCATACACTGGCATGTAGACAGGACCTGTCACAACCACTCTGGGAGACACCCTGGGCGATGATTGGTTGTGGCACAACACCCCTGGCCTAGGTGAAGGGGGTGCGAGCTGATGGAGCATGCAGCATGCAGACGCTCCACCAAAATCAGTCCTGAGGTGCACCTAAACAGAAAACAACATGTTAACACATATTTGTCATATCAAATGAAGAGCAAGTAAGGCTGAAGAAGGCAAAACTTACACCATCATAACACCACCATGTACAGCTGACGAAGGGGGAGGTGATCGGCCATATACACAAATGTTAAACCTGGAAGAAGTGTCACATAATCAATTATGTAATCACACAATTCTAAGAAATATCTGTTAGCACAGTGTCACTGAAGAGAAAAAAATACAACAAAAATATGTATTTTACACACCCATGCGTGCAGCAACACGATGATATACTTGACGTAGCGCTGTTTGTAGTTCTGGCTTGACAGCCAGGCGAGGTGGAAAGTCAAGCACAAACACCTACAAAATAGTTGTATAAAAAAAAAAAAACCCAAACAAACATAAAAATGCAAAATAAATTCATGAATATTCTTGTTATTGAACTATGGATCATGGAATTACTTGATATTGATAAAACAAAGTGGCGATGACATTCATGTGTTCAAATTTGTTTGTCACAGCAGATAAACAAACCTTGGGCCAGCGGTCCAACGCAGTTGCCAGTAGCGCAGCAAAATCCTGGGCGGAGTCTGTTACAAGCCCGTGTTCAAGGTTGTTGCCCGGGGCGAGAACACAAAACCATCCACAAGTGGACAGAGATGTGAGTCTCCCACCACCAGAACAAAAACATAAAGAAACTCGTGGCTTGACAAAATCACGACCCATACCTTCTTGTCTGGTTGCTGGGCCTAGGGTTAGGAAACCCTTACCCTAATTACAGCTAACCCTAACCCTAACCCTAACCCTAGTTTCAGCCTTATTGTTAACCCTCATTCAATGCAAGTCTATGGGGTGAATTTTCATTTGGGGCTTCTAGCCAATGAGGAAAAATTTGGAGCAGACACAACAGGGTTACAGCTGAGAAGGCACTTAAGATCCTCAAAGGACTGTTGCCACTCACTAGACCAAACAAATGGTTTCAACGGACTGGTTAATTCTTCTCTCGTGGCCGGCAGCTCCACTGCCTTAGTGCTGGAGATGCCCGCTCAGGGGCGCCGCCAGGAATTTTGGGCCCCCTTCAAAAAAACAAAAACAAATGGGCCTCCTGTGCGCAGCGCTTGTCAAAAGCTTGACATCACTCTAAAAATACAGTATAGTTCAATAATAGTGCTTGAGTCCATCTTGACAGTGTCAATGTATTTTTATTGTGAATTCTCCACAAAGCAAACTCTTAACATTTATGAATGATTCATGAAAAAAACACTTGATGTCTCTCGGACAAAGTTGAGCTTTGACCTTCATAGACTTGCACTGCATTAGGGTTTAGCGATAAGGCTGGAATTAGAGTGAGGGTTTTGGGGTTCCTCATGGGCTAGAAGCCCCAAATTTGGCGTGGGTGTGTCCTGGAGGATCCTGATGAACCTGAAAGTGGCCCCATGTCTCTAGGACAAATTTGACCTTTGACCTCCATAGACTTGCATTGAATTAGGGTTAACGATAAGGCTGAAACTAGGGTTAGCTGAAATTATGGTTAGGGTTTCGGGGTTCCTCAAGAACTAGAAGCCCCAAATTTGGCGTGTGCGCTTCTTGGGAGCTCCTGATGAAAAAGGAAGTGGCCCCATGTCTCTAGGACAAAGTTGACTTTTGACCCTCATAGACTTGTATGGCATTAGGGTTAGCGATAAGGCTGGAATTAGAGTGAGGGTTTCGGGGTTCCTCATGGGCTAGAAGCCCCAAATTTGGTGTGGGTGTGTCCTGGAGGATCCTGATGAACCTGAAAGTGGCCCCATGTCCCTTAGGACAAAGTTGACCTTTGACCCTCATAGACTTGTATGGCATTAGGGTTATCGATAAGCGATACAAACCTGGTGAGTTTAAGACTTAGTGACACTACGTACATGAATATATGGGGTACCCCGTCCTTACTTTGTTCCAACCTTCCCTCCACAAACCTGGCTGTCCAGTGCAGAAGTCAAAGTGAGAGAGAGAACAAAGAAGGAGGAGGGCAGGAGGGCCAAGGAGGATTGGCTTGTTGGTCGGTTGAATGAGCCAATTCTAGAGCTCCCCTCGGTGTCCACACACTGCAAAATATATCTAAGAAATAGACACTTAATTTGAGAAAGAACAGGCTAGAAACAAGTCAAATTATCTGCCAATGCAGTAAGATATTTAGACTTGGTAAGATTTCTTAAAATAAGATGATATATCTAGGCATTTGAAGAATGGAAAAACTCTTGAAATAAACAGTAAAGCACTCATTCCAAGGACTGTACTAAGTCAAATAAACTTGATACTAGCTTCTCAATTCTTTTTTCACGTTTGCTTCTTTCTTAATTTGAATGAAAAGATCTTAAAACCAGACCTGCTAACAGTGTAATTCTTCTTAATTTAAGTGTTCACAATATTAGCTTTTTTTTCTCAAAATGAGACAAAGCATCCACCCCCCCTACGCCCATTCCCCCCCCCCAAAAAAAAAAATAATTCAGCAAACAGAATTAATATTGTCAACAACTATTTATTCACTTAAATTGCTGACAGTGCCTTCACTGCCTTGTAATAAAAACGTCACTAAGGCATTGCATCTTAAAACAACCTCAAGCAATCATTTCTAGAACGCAAGTAACAATTGTTACAATATTCACCGTCATCATTATTGAATATTGATTCAGATTCCCTGACACTCAGTTACACAAAAAAAAAAAAAAACAGTGTGGGGACAGCATATAGTGTTGTGTTCCTATCACCACTGATAACATGTTTGTTCCAACAGACTCCCACCCACCCTCAAGTTACAACTACCAGGGGAGTGTATCACTACCTATGCCTAGTACACAGCTCTACTCCCCAATAAAATCTTTCCATTCTGCCATGGTCTTTTTTGTATGAGGCTGTGGTGTCTCACTCATGGATAGTGTCCTGTAGCACTTCTGTCTGAATGACAGAGAGAAGGGTTGCCACACACTTTTGGATATGTGAGGTGCAGGGCATAGTAGTAACCCATCAGATGAAGCAGACGGTCACTCAAGTCTTCCTTGGCAAGCGTGGTGGCGGGAGTGGCTCCAAGACAGATGAGACAGCGGGTCCCATCAAACAGCAACACAGGCGTGCAGAAAGACCTCTTCTGCGAGTACATTGTGGGATCTTCTGTTGGCTAAAGAAAAAGAAGAAGGAAACGCCACATCCATGCATGGAACTATGAAGTGTTGAATGTGAGAAAATGCAAACAAACTTTCACCTGAATGACATGAAGCAGTGCCTCACTGGCATGTCCCAGCTTCTTCGGTGGTGGACTTGGTGAAGGAAAGAGTGTGGGGAGTGCCCTGAGCAGCGCGATGGAATATTCCACTGGAATAGAACAAATCAACTTTGAGTTCAAAGTTATTCTTCCTAAAAATGAGTCTTATTAGGTTTGTGTTGATCACCAAAAAATCTTATTTTTTCAGCATGAAGAGTATTACCATTCTGCATCTATTCATTCAGCGCAACATAAACCATCCTATGTCCCAGGAAACAGCTACACAGTCAATTAGAGACACAGCAAAATGACTCACCTACATCCAGCGTTATGCGTGGCTTCATCACTTCATTTTTTTTCCAAACACCATAAAATTACACATTGGTGCAGAAGTCTTCCCATCTCTTTTTTTAGTTCATCAATGAATTTTCTGTTGCCCTTATCCAGAATGCGCCGCAGCTCATTCATCGCCTATAATGCAAGTCAGTGTTAAAATCTGCAAAAATGCTTGCTTTTCATCATAAACCAAAACAAGTTAATCACTTACACGATAAAGATCCTTGACACATGGATATGCATCCAGGATCTTTGTTGGCCTTGTCCTGTTCTTTCAGAACATCACTATCAATGAAGGATCTTCTTGCTTGAAACTGCAGGTCAAGAATTTGGGAGACAGCATCTTGGTTGGGTTTTGGTTTCTTGTACAGCTCCTGCAGGGTCTGATAATGTCTGGCCTGTGCTGTCAGACCATCTTTGGCTGATGAAATGGAGGAGACAAATCAGTAAATCAGTCAAATGGATGAAATTGTTTAGAGCATCAAAATATATCAAATGACAATTCAAATGTAAAAATGCCTGTGATATATCATGATATCCAAAACTATCATAACATTGCCTGGATTTCATACATTATCATTATTATTAAAATGGACATGTTTCTACTTGCCCGGACCTGGGACCTTTCTGTGTGGAGTTTGCATGTTCTCCCTGTGTCTGCGTGGGTTCTCTCCGGGTTCTCCGGCTTCCTCCCACACTCCAAAAACATGCATGTGAGGTCAATTGAACACTCTAAATTGTCCGTAGGTGTGCATGTGAGTGTGAATGGTTGTCTGTTTCTATGTGGCCCTGCGATGAACTGGCGACTTGTCCAGGGTGTCACCCTCCCTTCGCCCTAAGACAGCTGGGATAGGCTCCAGCAGACCTCCGTGACCCTGAGCTTGGGACTAAGCGGGTATGGAAAATGGAAATGGATGTTTCTACTTACGTGAAGTGTGGCCATTATCAGAACTGCGCCCTGGTGTGTGACACAAAATAATTGTTGATCCACCAATTGAGTCTGCATCATGATCTTCTTCTTGGTCACTTGCTGAGAAGTCAATGCGATGCCTTTTCTTCTTGTGGCCCCTCTCTGGTGAATCTCTTGTGAAGATTCTTGTAAGTGCTCGCCTGTGGTAAATAAAATTTCACTCATTGAAAGAACAAATAAAGATGGAAAGTGAACATGCACAGATAAAAAAAGTATCAGCCAAAAATAACCACACGCTTCAAAATCTAAGTGCGCAAAATAATATAATCACTTACATGTTTCATTGTTTTGTCTTAATCCTTCAGCATGGGATAATACTCCACTAGTCTTTTAGCCATTGCAGTGACTTCATGCTTAGAAGGGTACCGGACCCCCCTCTCCTTGCTGACTGGCTCTCAAGATAGAAATCATGCTGGTGACAGTGTTTCTCACCAGCCTGCATCTCAGCTCTTTGAACATGACACATTTCCCCTCACTGGCAGGGCGGGCCATCTGGAAGTAGTGCTTACGAGCTTGCTCCAACTCACTGTCTGTATAGAGGGTGGGCAAACTTTTTTTTAGCAACGGGCCACATGACAGACCTGCATCGAGTCGGCGGGCCACGGAAGGGGGGGTTGTAGGTAGGTACAGAATTAGTCCGGGTGCAGAATCGTTCTGGGCGTAGTGACTGCCCGATACGGCAACTCCATTGGGACATACCTCTACATTGCGGTCGAACGTGATATATGGATAGATCCCGGTCAAAACGCTATTCCGCGGGTGATAGATAGATAGATATATAGATAGATAGATAGTGTGTGTTGAATACATACATTTGTCACTTTATATATATATATATATATGTACAGAGAGAGAGAGAGAGAGAATTTTGTGTATACAATATAATACAAAGTACTGTAAATACGCCAGGGATTGACAGAAAAAAAAAAAACCTCGTTGACGGGGGAGAGCACGCTATCGCTATCGCGCTGCACTAACTCGGCAAAGTTACGTGCCGACAAAGTTTCGTTGGGGGGTGCGGTGTTGGGGGGTTATGACTGGCTTCACGTGGGCCGGACAGAGACACGCAGCGGGCCGGATGTGGCCCGCGGGCCGGGGTTTGCCCATGTCTAGTATAGACAACATACAGTATTGTGGAGGAGTAGGAAGCTGTAGGGTCCTCTTTGGGCTGCTTTTCACCAAAGGAGTGGATGTCTGAGGACAGATTGGAGATGTTCCTCCTGGTGAAGACACAGTTCCTGGCTTCATTCGGGGCAGCCTTGTCTGGTACGGTGGAATTCTCAGCCGAGAGGAAACCAGATCCAAAACATTATGAACAAGAGACAAACAATAGACCCAATTAGGAAAAAAGAAAAAAAAAAGTGTTATGCTCGATGTTTTCAGAGCAAAGTAGGTAACCAATCACATCTACACTAATAAGGGCCCAAATCCGTTTCCTCCTGAGAAAGTGTTCTGGTCCAGGAAAAAGGTCTCTCAAATCATCACGACGGAGGGTGTGGAGCAAGACTTCATCGATGTTGGCAGCTATAAAGACAGTCCAATCATTAACAAACCTTTTACACTTAACAACTCATACATTTTTTAACTAATGAATTTAATTCAACTTGACAAGTCAAACCAAGTTTGTTTTGTGCCAATTTCTGTTATCAGAATTAATTGTAAATGCAATTCAGTTTAGACATTTTGTCTCAAATTTGTAAAATACTTCTTTTTGAAATCAGTGTCAGCATACAGTTATTTTAATTACTTCGCGGACAAATCACAGTCATGGAAATTTTTTCATACCTACACATGACATAACATTTAAAATTGATACTGTGACATCATCCAGCTCATCCATTATTGGCCCCGGTTTGGATGTCCATTTAATTTCTCCTCAATCTGGCAGGGAAAAAAAATCATCATATTAAGGTCACAGTTAGGACAAGCTGGCCTTCCGACTCAAGATCCATTTTTTTACAATGCCCATCTGCCATGGATCCCAAAGTTCTCATGCAATTAAAAGTTGTGACACCTTATCTGAATGATAACCCTAGACAGCTCAACGGATTGCTAGTCATACAGACAACAATCAAAATTGGAGTGAAACTTGTAACCACAATGCCTGCAACATGGTGGTACTTATGGTAATAATCATCAAATACCAGTGTTCTTCGTGACAAAATGACAACATCTGATAGGATTGTGCCACCTTGAACTGCAATCAACTTAAATTTTGATAAAAACAAGCAAATTGTACCTAAACTACATCTTCAATCAATCCAATTTGAGCACCCTCTACTCCATAAACTGAAGATACTGCAATACAAACTTGGTAGTACAGTATTTCGTCATGCCACATATAACTAGGAATACTAATTGCTTGTTCACATGACTAGAATTGCAGTACATCAATCCAATACAAAATACACACTTGTCATCAAGCTCATAAATCCATCGAGTCGAGATGAGCACGTGCAAGGAGTCGGACTCCGTGAGTTCACGTAAACAGAGCATTGCGTTTGCGTAAATTATGCACGGCTATCGAGCTAGAAGCCGAGTCCGATTTGGTGCACACAACCACACTATAATGCCTCTCAATGTCCTAACCCATGCCACGCAACACAAACGTGAAGAACCGATTTGAGTTTCTCACGGGACCAGCAGTGAAGTCACAACCGTCGCCCCACATGAAATGTCGCAGCAGGAGCCTGAGGATTTTCTGAGTCAACATGCTGATCAACAGGTAACGTAATGTTGGCTTCCTTGACGACATTAGACAACTCCCTCTTTATATTTTATTCATATTTTAGTACAAAGCCTCCTTGTTTTATGATCTGCTCCTGTTTGACTTGTTCAGTTTTTGTTTTGACATTATGTTTGTTAGTATTTATTTCAAATTAACAAGAAGTACCGGTACATATATAATATAACACTTGCGTCAAACAAAGAATAACTAACTGTACATATCATGTCTACAGGAAGGAGCTGGTACATTAAGTGAGAATATTCAAGAATATTAAGAGAAGATATATTCAAGGTTGTCCTAAGGTCAACTGTACCAACCATTGCCAGAGCTTATGGAGCAATTTGATGTTATTGTACAGTAAAAATGGAATATTGGAGCTGTCGCAAAAAGGCTTAATATCTCCAAAATGATACTGTACATATGCTTGATAATGACTGAAGATATAGTCAGGGTGTTCCTTAGGTCAACTGTACCAACAACTGACAGAAATTATGGAGCAAAGCAATGTTACTGTCCAGTAAAAAATTGACTACTGGGCCCTTTTTGCCTGTTTGAAAAGCTAAAAAAAAAAGGAAAACAACAAGTTTGAGACTTAATATCTCCAAAATGGTACATTAAATATGCCTTCTAATGATTGAAGATATATTCAAGGTTGTCCTGAGGTCAACTGTACCAACCATTGACAGAGCTTATGGAGCAATTTGATGTTATTGTACAGTAAAAATGGAATATTGGAGCTGTCGCAAAACAAAACAAAAAGCCAACTTTAAGGCTTATTATCTCCAAAATGATACAGTAATCAATCACATTTAGAAATCAAATGTTTCTAAATGTCAAGTCAGTAATGTCAAGTCAGTGCTTGATGTGTCATCAGCAGGCGTCGGCGTCAGTAATGGGGCATCGGCGGGTTTCGGGCGGAATCGCCAGCCGTTGGGAAGCGTTGGCGGGTGTCGGGGACTCGTGGCCAGGTGGCGGACGTCACGGCAGGCAGTGGCCAGGTGGGCTCAGTCCCGCAAACGCTGCTTACAGCTTTAATTTGGTATTGCTTTGATAACATTGTTTAAGTTGAGTTTAAATTTACACTATTTTTTTTTTCTTAGCTGCTAATTGTTCAAAAATGCTGATGTTAAAAGTGTGTTTGCACAGTAAATGTTATGGCTTGGAGATGGTCCAAAAGAGAAAGGAGTACAACACTGCTAAAAGAATTCTGAAGGAGAAGGGCATCCGGTTCCAGACGCCATTCACCAAGATGAGGACCCACTGGGATACGCGGAGAGAGACACGCCATAGTTTGGCCATGCCTGATCTACAGGAAACACATCTCTCTCAGCAAGAGCTAAATCAACATGATTTAAAAGCTAAACTCGACACAACTAATGGCAACAGAAGTAAGACCCGCCTGTCGAAACTTGTCAACGTCTCTCTAGCCGAACTCGGGATGTTTGATGTTTGGAGGGATCTCCACCCGTTACAGGACTATTTTCTTTATTAACATTACAGACAGATACAGAATAGAGGAATGTAAAATAGGAACGACTGACTTGTACTGACACAGTATTAATTACCTTATTATTTGTCTAAATAAAAGGAAGAAAAACACACTTTGGAGATTAAATGTGGGTATGCTAAATAATCCAAAAACACTGGAGGAGGTTAAGAAAGAGATTAAATGCTCTATGGAGGAGAACATAGATAGTCCAGTAGACACTACCATACTGTGGGACACAATTAAAGCTGTGCTGAGAGGGAGGTTAATAGCGAGGGCAGCCTATCAAAAAAAGACTAGATGTGGCGAGGGGGAGGGTCTGGCGGAGGTGGAGACAATTCAGATGGTGGGTATCAAGGAAAATTGGGGGGGTGGGGGGGGGTTGCCTGACAACGCCACCTGGGGAGTTGCACCCCAGGAAATAAACTATAATAAAATTCCTCGGGCTACACAGGTTCGTTACGCTTTGAAATTTAAGAGGACGAGACGGACTTCCAATGAAACAGCTTTATTTGACAACAATTTAAAATAGACCAGGTTGAGCTGCCTGAGTGTCAAGGAAATAAGTACCATACCAAAAAGACTGTTCAACATTAGAAAATAAGGAGAACAGGGCCAAAGAAACCAAAGAAAACTCAAAAAAGGGAATAAACAAAGCTAAGGGAATCACTACAAACCAAAATTCACGCTACGCCAACTCCTGTCCTAAAGAAAAGAGAACAAAATTAACATACTAATACCTTGAGACACCCAGGCAAGCGTTAAACAGTTAGAACGAAAGGAAAACTTTTATTTATTCTTCGCGCGCACACACACGCACACGCACACGCACACGCACACGCACACGCACACGCACACACACACGCACACACACACGCACACACACACGCACACACACACACACACACACACACACACACAGGATCAAAACCCAAAACAAAAAGGTAACGATCACTGGGGAACAAGATATTAATGAACTAAAAAAGGAAATCAAACTATAACAAAATCGCTACTCAATAGAAAAGCCAAAGTTTCACCAAAATTTCACAACAAAACAAAGAAAAGAAAACCAACCAAAGAAAGTGGTTACGCTAACAAAAGAAACAGACAAACTGAATTGTCTAAACCAAATAAACCAAAATCAAAGGAAAAGTGTCCGCGTTGTGGTGGTGACACCGCTGTTACCTGGCTAGACTGCTGCGGCAATTGATTGCGAGGACATCGCCACCGCAACAGTAACAGAGGGGAATGGAGAAAACAGAGGAAGACGGAGCGACTGCACCCAGGCAGGGGGTTGAGACCAGCGTCCTTCCAGTACCCGTCTCGGCGCACCGGTGTTCAACTGCAAGGCAGCCTCCCTACCGAGCGCCAGAGGAGGGGGGGGGGGGGCTGCGGCTTTAACAGCCAAGCGGTGAATGCACAACGATCACGCACACACAGCGCCACCTCCCGATGAACGGGCACCCGCCAGGGTTCCTCCTCCAGCTGTGCTTATGGCCCAGCCCGCTCTGGGATTGCTAGCCGAAATGCTAAGAACTGCGAAGGACAGAGTTCTCAGCGTGGACACGCCAGAGGACAGAGTGCTGACTCCAGCCTGCGCTTGTTTTTAAAAGAGCTGCTTTCACTCTGCACTCTGGCGCAGGTGTAATCAGTGCGTTTACATGCAGAGCTTAATCGGACTAAGTAATAATTCGGTTTTCTCGTCCAATCGGAGTTCTCACCTTGTCCATGCAGCACCTTATACATGCAGCTGAGAAATTTGAATTACTGACGGGAATGTGTCCTCCTCCCAACAGTAGGGGGTGGAGTGAGCCTTTTCAGCTGGTCAGCTGATTTCGGTTGGCATATTACATCATTATGATATAAAATGATAGTTCATAATGTACGTGTTACTTACTTTGCAGATAAGCTGTACCCTATTTCTTGTGCTCATGGTTATCTTAAAAGATAACCATGAGACAAGAACGTTGTTTGCTGTTGGAGGGCTACAACAACACAATGTCTTCGATGCTACGCTTTGTGCCGTCGCCACGGACCCCAAACTCTAGTTCTTGTTGGATGCGGGTTCTGCGCAGACTAGTGGGAGAGTTTGTGTACAGGTTTTGCAAAGGAACGGTGTCTTCAGTTATACACACGCTCATTAAAGTGCCGACCGTGGAGGAAGCTTGTGCCGCTGCACGCCGTTTCCAGCAGAATAACAGCGAAATTATCGAAATAAAAACAAATCAGAAAAACATCTCTTTGCTGTGCTTTTATTTACAAAGTTGAAATTCTTCTAACATATAAAAAAATGTGAACGAAAAGGTAGAAATATAAATACGAAGGAATACGTATTTGTTCAGGGCTGCGCAAAGCCGGAGCCCTGCATTTGCTGCGCTACCCTTTTTAAAAAGGTCTCTGTTGTGTGTTATTTTAATATGTCCATCTCTTTTAGAAGAGAAAGCACCGCCCCGGTCTCATCCTCTCTCCAAATGTCAACATTCTTATTCGCGTTTGCTGGTTGTTTCGCGCCGTCTGTTTTGTTAGACGACGTAGTTGTGCGGTGGCGCGTGCGCACTTGCATTGTCCAGTTAATCGTCCGACTAAGGCGTATACATGGCCGAGAAATTAGAATTCCAATCGCATTGTCTGGGTGTCTCAATCGGAGTTCTCCGATTCCAATCGGAGTTCTCAAACTCCGATCATAATCGGACGAAGGCAATAATTCAAATTTCTCCAGTACCATGTAAACGCACTGAGGGACGCAAAGATTGCACTCCGGCGCAGGTGTGATTGATGACGCGAAGGTGGGGGCAAACCCACCTGCCACATTGAGAAGAAGGTTACAAGAAGCTGGTAAACCAATGAACAACTCTGGAACAGCAACACAAAAGCAATAAGGACGATACAGTGTCACAACAAATAATCGGTGTCAGAAGGGAAATAGACGATGTCTTGAGGCTAGATGTTGAGAAAAAGCTGAAATTCATTAAACAGACCCACTATGAATCAGGCTGTAAATCAACCAAATATTAAGCAAGAGGAATAAAGGCCCAGCAAGCTTCTCATGCAATATGTAAAATTAGAGACCCATTAACGAAACAGCTACTACTTGAACCTGAAGAAATAGAGAGGGTTTTTAAAGATTACTATGAAAATCTATATACCCAACCCACGGCTAAAGAAGATTGTGAGATGAAAGAATTCCTTGACTCATTGGACCTACCAGCCATTGGAGATGAGCAAAATAGAAAACTCATTTCCAGTATAACCAAAAAAGAAATAGATGCTGCCATTAGCAGGCTTAAAATCAACCAAAGCGCCAGGTAGTGATGGGTTTCCTAGTGAGTGGTATAAAACATTTGGAGAAGAATTAACCCCGATACTCCTAAATTCTTTTAATCTGATTCTGACAGAGGGCAAACGGCCTCCCTCATGGAAAGAGGCTGTCATTCCAGTTATTCCAAAAGAAGGGAAAAATAAGGAACTTTGTGAATCGTATAGGCCCATTTCAATCTTAAATGTTGACTAGAAGATCTTTACTTCAATCATCTCAAAAAGACTTGAAAGTTTTATGCCGGACTTGATAGATGAGGATCAGTCAGGTTTTATAACAGGTAGGCAGACTCAAGATAACATTAGACGGGACCGTCTAGGGCTGGACGATAATTCGATAACGATATATATCGATCGATAGACGTGTGCTGCGATCGGAAAAAAAGGGGTCGATAAAAATTTTGATAGAAAAAGTTTCACTTCCTTTTTCATCATAGCCAATCATGTAGCTTAATATTACGGTCATTTCTTCCTCCAACCAATCGCAAACGCAGACCCGGCGGCTCCACGTTGTCGGAGGAATCCGCTGCCAGCGCCAGCACCAAGCAAGTAAAGCAGACCAAACTGGACTTCTTGCAGTAAATACGACAAAGCGTCCAAGCGCCATAAGGACATCACCCATGTAGTAACATGCTTCATAGCGAGGGATATGCTGCACATAACCACCGTTGAAAAGCTTGGCTTCAAACAGCTTCTCGCCACTCTTGACCCGCGATATGAAGTTCCAGACTGCAAGTATTTTTCAAACACAGCTCTTCCTCGTCTGTACAACGAGTGCAGGGAATCAGTGCAAAACGAGCTGTTAACCGCCACAACTTCAGACCTCTAGTCGAGTCGCACGTTCGAGCCCTATCTCAGCCCATTTTTTTAAATAAATAAATAAATAAATGAATAAATAAATAATAATAATAATAATAATAATAATAATAATGATAATAATAATAATGATAATAATAATAATAATAATAATAATAATAATAATAATAATAATAATAATAATAATAAAAACAAACAAACAATTCAGTTGTGTTTAAAAAAGGTGGTTGAATAAAAGTTTGAATTTGAATTCAGTGCTCGTGTGTTCTTTATTAAAAGTCTGTCATGAAGTAATAGTATAAAACATCCAGCGCTGCAATTAAAATATGTTTTAAATTTTTTTGATAATTATCGATATCGATCAATATGACTTTTTTTTATATCAATATGCTTTTTTTCTATATCGTCCAGCCCCAGGACTGTCCTATACATAATAGATTAGCTCCAAAAGTTGTTACTGGTGAGCCTTGACTGTGTGAATTGGAGATTTCTGTATCAAGTTCTTGGGAAACTAGGGTTCCAAGAAAAGTTAATACAGTGTATTCAAGGTCTCTACCAAGAACCTACGGCAAGGGGGAGGGTCTGGCGGAGGTGGAGACAATTCTGATGGTGGGTATAAAGGAAAATGGGAGGAGGGGGGGTTGCCTGACAATGCCACCTGGGGAGTTGCACCCTAGGAAATAAACTATAATAAAATTCCTCGGGCTACACAGGTTCGTTACGCTTTGAAATTTAAGGGGACGAGATGGACTTCCAATCAGTCAGCTTTTTTAACAGGTAGGCAGACTCAAGAAGACATTAGACGGGTCCTATACATAATAGATCAGATCCAAAAGCAGGGCCTGCGAGCTGTTACTGGTGAGCCTTGGCTGTGTGAATTGGAGATTTCTGTATCAAGTTCTTGGGAAACTGGGGTTCCAAGAAAAGTTAATACAGTGTATTCAAGGTCTCTACCAAGAACCTACGGCAAGGATAAAGATTAATGGTACTCGTCAAGGATGTTGCCTTAGCGTTACATTGTTTGCTATGTTCATTGAGCTGCTGGCACAAATGATCAGACAAAGTAACAATCTAAAAGGAATACATATAGGAGAGCAGGGACATCTAACAGGGCTTTTTGCTGATGATATTATTTTGGTTCTCCAAGACCCGGACAGAACATTACCTCATTTGATGTTGATAATAGAAACCTATGGTAAATACACAGGCAACAAGTTACATGTGTACATGCTGCCCTCAATATCAGGCACGATGGAAATAGATAGAGGCCGGCAGAGAAACGACTCTCACACTGGCATTAGTAGGAGACATAAGAACTAAATCAGCTCAACAAAGCCAAAATGAAATTATAAAGCACACACCGACTATCTGGAGTAAGATGGTAAAAGAAAACCATATGGAGGGAACTACTAATGTGGCCTTCTCTTGATCCCAGATTTGAACCAGGAACCACAGACATTGAGTACAGACGATGGTGGGATAGGAGTATAACTGCAGTATGCACACTCGTTCACAAGGGTTTTAAAAAGTTTTGGAGAGTTGAAAAAGGAATTTGGACGAGGAAACAAAGATTTATTTCGATACATGCAATTCAGAGATTACTATGATAAAAGAATCAAACCAAAATCATCTGGAGAGGGCAATATAGTGATAGATATTCTGATCGCAGCCTGTAAAAAGATGAAGAGAAAAATCATTTCTAAAATCTATCAGGGCCTTCAGAAACAGAACAGCAACAAACGCAGGATACATCAAAGCCAAATGGCAGAAAAAACTAAGCATGAAAATATCAGAGGAAGGTTGGCGTTCCATGTGGGATGCACAGCATTCATCCACAAGTTCAAAGAAGTGGTGAACAATTGTTTGGAAAAATTTGATCCGTTTCTTCATATAAAAAGTAAGGGTGTCAACGTCGCTTTATCGCCGACAATTTTTTTCATCGCGCGATTAACGCACACGGTGCTTTTTGAACCTTTGGCCGCTCCGTAGATTGTGGAAACGGGAAATGAATTGACTCACAGCACACAGTCATACGCTTGCAGCCGGCTTGAAAGCACAACAAAAAAAAAGAAAAAGACACTGAGCGTAGATGAGCACTAGGAAGGACTAACATGGATAAGGCGTCAATTGTAAATGGAAAGTTCCACTTCAAAACCCTGCCAGATGGCAGTCTTGACAGGACAAAAGTGATATGCATTTACTGTAAAGCTGTATTTAGTTTCCACCGGAGTACGAGCAGTCTTACGTTTCACTTGTCTGCGAAGCATACAGCTGACTCGGAGAGCCCTCCGCCCCCTTCTGAGGTAAAGCAAACCACGTTGGATGGTGTGGCACGGAGACCACTGGCCGCGTCCACCACACGCCAACTTTCAACAGCGGGGG
>NW_027466095.1:1910000-1940000 GCF_046127955.1 Nelusetta ayraudi
CCAAGTGAAGTATTAAGACAATTAATCAGGTTTGTACTGCTTGATTGAACACATTCATCCCGTTCCAGTGCACTAAAACCCACTTCCCTTCAGGACCGTGTCAGCGAAGCCAAAACTTCCTTGAGTGACGCTGTTTCCCAGCATGCAATGCGAGCTAGCGATTTCACAATACTATTTCATCACAAACATGGATGTAAAAAATAAAAAGGGACGAAAAATGAAACTTCAGGAACACCAACCATTGCAATACAAGCAGAACTGGGCCGAAGTTTTATATTATGTACACTATAATACAGCCTTCTGGTGGACAAGCCATACTATTTAAGCCGTGTCCTCCTATGGCACTTCCGTGGGTGGAAGCTCATCGTAGAGGTCACGTGCTGGTTGCGCGTCACTCCACCGATCACCTCGGGGCCCTTGCAGGGGATCTGCAGGGTATCTGATTCAGTTGAGTATATGGAAAATATGGGTCGATGGTCAGTTGTAACAAGAGAAGCTTGCTGGCAAAAATAATGTACTACAAGTGAATGTCACACTTTATTTTTGTTTTGTATGAGCATTTAAAAAAAACAACATCATGATAATCGAATACAGACACACACCCGAATCCAACAAGAACGAGAGTTTGGGGGCCGTAGCGACGGCACAAAGCGTAGCATCGAAGTGTTGTTGTAGCCCTCCAACAGCAAACAACGTTCTTGTCTGCCTTTTAAAATAACCAGGAGCACAAGAAATAGGGTACACCTTATCTGCAAAGCAAGTAACACGTACATTATGAACTATCGTTCCATATCATAATAGATTTAATATGTCAACCGAAAGCAGCTGACCGGCTGAAAAGACTCACTCCACCCCCTAGTGTTGTGAGGAGGACACGTTCCCGTCAATAATTTGAATTTCTCAGCTGCATGGATACGGGGACCAAGCTGAGAACTCCGATTGGACGAGAAAACAGAATTATTGCTTAGTCCGATTAAGCTCTGCATGTAAACACACTCATTGATTAACATGGGCGCTGAATGGAAGCGCTCGGCGCTTCGCGGCGCTTCGCGGCGCTTCCACGTCCAGTGTGAACCGGGCGGAACTTTTCAACATTTTGACGTGGCAGACGCGGGACGATCGTTTTCTATCAGGAGTGTGCACTACATAATCTGTAACGGAAAGTTTGCGCTCCACGACATACGGACCAGAAAAACCAGCCTGCAAACGGGAACCGGGTAACGGCAACAATACCAACACTCGGTCGCCTGTCTCAAAAACTCGAGCCACAGCTTTCTTGTCAAACTGCCGCTTCATTTTAGACTGGCTGGCGACAAGAGTTTTGTGAGCAGTTTCACAAGCACGATGCAAGCATTCACGAAAAAAAAAATGACGTAATCTAACACATTATTCTCGACTCATTTAACATTGGAAAGCCACTTACCCCTTAACAGACGTGAGGGTCCTCTCACCGAACACTAAATCAGCTGGGCTGAACCCGAGGGACTCCCACACATACAATCGACGGCTCATTTTAACCCCGCCCCCCCAGATAGATCCCTAGATAGTACGTTTGATAGATGGATAGAAATAGATAAGTTAGTTAAAGTTACACACACACACGCACATATATATGTAAATATATATATATATATATATATATATATATATATATATATACATATATATATATATATATATATATATATGTGTATGTATATATATATATGTATATGTATGTATATATATATGTATATATATGTATATGTATATATATGTATATGTATATATGTATATATATATATATATATATATATATATATATATATATGTAAATAAACCTCTTTCAATGAAGTCCAAAACATACATGGTCAAAATCCATATTATTATGTTGTTGTTGTTTTTAAATGCTCATAAAAACAAAAAGAAAGTGTGACATCCACTTGTAGTACATTATTTTCGCCAGTAAGCTTCTCTTGTTAAGACTGACCACATTGACCCATGTTTTCCATATAATCACCTGAATCAGATAACCTGCAAGGTCAACGACCTTGTCTCAGACCTTCCCCGAGGTGATCGGTGGAGTGACGCGCAACCAGCACGTGACCTCTACGATGAGCTTCCACCCACGGAAGTGCCATAGGAGGACACGGCTTAAATAGTATGGCTTGTCCACCAGAAGGCTGTATTATGGTGTACATAATATAAAACTTCGGCCCAGTTCTGCTTGTATTGCAATGGTTGGTGTTCCTGAAGTTTCATTTTTCCCCTTTTCCCTTTTTATTTTTTACATCCATGTTTGTGATGAAATAGTATTGTGAAATCGCTCGCTCGCATTGCATGCTGGGAAACAGCGTCACTCAAGGAAGTTTTGGCTTCGCTGACACGGTCCTGAAGGGAAGTGGGTTTTAGTGCACTGGAACGGGATGAATGTGTTCAATCAAGCAGTACAAACCTAATTAATTGTCTTAATACTTGACTTGGAATGGCCATATTGTTTAGGATTAGAATTAGATGACAACTTGTTCACAATATTTGCAACTATTCAATTTGACCAGCAGGTGTCAGTAGAAGACGAAATTTCATGTTGACTATTTCCTAATGGAAGTGCTCTCTTTACGTTGGATTTTTCTCGTAATTATTTGAAGTGTAGGCCTGTAGTTGATGAGGAATCACGGTGTGCTAACGCTACTCAAACAGCTTAGATGAAAAAAGGGAGTGTGATTTAGGTTTGTGGTACATTATGACAATCTTGGACTTGCAAGACTGAGGCGATGGTTCAATTCCCATCAATGTGTATTATATATGTGTTATTTAGCTCATCTATTCTACATTTTAAATAGATCACATTTGACATCTGACCCACTGAACACTTACTATTGAACATATTTTTAAACTATGGGCTATTTAGTCTTGTTTTAGGATATAATATAATTCATTGCACAAACTGTCAGGCTAAGTATAAGAGCTATAGTCTACTACAATCAGTCGTGCCAAAAAAAGAGACATTGTCTTTATTTTTCATTTTTATTTTATTGTGTCAGCATTGAACCATACAAGGACATACAATGAGGATACTCATTATAATATTGATGAAGTGTTGTTGTTTCATGTTTTGTTGGCTGTTTCAAGGGTTTATTTAGTTTGTTGTGACACAATCTAAGGTTCAATTTGTAAAGAAATAAAAGTTTTTGTGAAAAAAGATAGTGGTCAAAGTCATTGATATTTGTGTTTGTGTTTTTTGTAGTCTTGTCTGGATTTGTCCCGTTCGTTTCTGGTCTGTGTTTGTGTTCCCACTCTTGGCCTTCACCTTGTCGTGGTGAGTGGGCTTTTAACTAAGACAGGCCAATTATATATATTGTGTGAAGCCAGCAAAACAGTCATTATTATGAGAATTACAACTGAAGCACACTAAATAATACACCATAAGTCACATTTTGCTTTTCTGTTATTAATCTAATGTGTGTTATGTCAAGCCTCCACAGTGGCGTGCTGCAGTCAGGATGAGACGAACAAGGTGAATGGATGGACGGATTGATGAGCCCAGCGAGCCTCCACCATCCACAGACAAGCCAGTCCCATCTTCTACCCAGAAGGATGTCTCTTCCATCTATCTTTGCCTGCCAGGGAAATGCAACCAGACATAGTAATTACAGATGGTGTTGTCTCTGTTAAAGTGACACATGGAAAAAAAATATATATATATGTTTTGTGATTCATGTTCATGACAATAACAATCGAACAGATTTTCTTCATTCTTCCAATGAGTTTCACAAACAAACATGGAATTTTCCCTGGATCATACAAATACGTTTGTAGATTATATAAAGACAATTATAAAACACATTTGTTGTGGTTTTATATTAAAGCAGATAGTCAAACGTAAATGTAGCATGGTAATGTTGCGAAGACACATTTATTTTTGTTTTTCTTTGTTTCTTTAGAAGCTTTTATTTTGGTTTTCTGTGGAAGCACAACAGACAACACACACGTTAACGTCCGCTACTACGGTTCGCTCCGCATAGGTCTCACGAGCCACTTGAGAGACTTCCTCTCGAGCGTTATCTACTTTTTACATTTCAAAACACAGATCCATACCCGACTTCGACTTGAACTTATTAATCATGTCGTTTCCCACATTTCCCACATCACTCAGAGACGATACATTCAAAACGTAAATTTAACTCACATACCCTCGATCTCAGACTTCAATTACGAAACAGCCACACATACATTTGCTCTTATTTTCAACCATTTCCCCTTCTCACCTGTGGAAGCACAACAGATAACACACACGTTAACGTCCGCTACGACGGTTCGCTCCACATAGGTCTCATGAGCCACTTGAGACCTCTCTAGCGTTATTCCCCGGGGCGAACACGACCTCCACTGGTAGAAGTGGGTAACTGCACCCTGCTCACTGATCACTCTCACACACGCCACAAACCACAACAAAAGCAGGAACAGTGCTTTGCCACAATTATGCTACATAAACACGTCCTGGTCCCCTCTGGATCCTCTTTTCCGGTCCTCGCGTTCACTCTCTTGGCTGCGGTGGGCATGGTTCTTCCTTTGTCAGGGCATTCTCTGGCCCAGTGACCCATTCGGCCGCAGATGTGGCACGCCCCCTTTTCGCCTCTATCTCCGCTAGTCGCCCTTCGTTGGTTGTCGTTGTTCCTGTAGGGCCGTCTCGCTGTGTCACTGAGGAGCTTCATCATGGTGAGGGAGGCACGCTTTATCTTCTTGTCCTCTGCATCGCTGGCCTCCTGCAGAAGCCTCTCAGCGTGCACTGCATGACGTCGGACCTCTGTCAGCCGGGCATCTTCAATCCCCACGCAGCAGCTTGTGTTAACTGCTTTGGCGATCTGGGGGAGCAGCCCTTGTCTGAAAGCAGTGATGAGGCTGGCCGTTTGGTTGACGGCAGTCCTGATGAACGTGGCGACGCTGCGGCGTCGGTGCTGGAGTGCGCAGGGTTGTACGGTGGTAGCTTTGTTGGATGAGGGCAGGCGGGAGGAGGGAAGACAGGCATGTCCAGGAGAGGGTCCCTCGGGCCTGTAAGAGAAGGATACAGACATTTGGTGCATTTGAATGCTCGTGTGTGAGCGGCTCCTTTTCTCCCTCCTCTGGGGAGTGTGTGTGAGTGTGTGCACCCTCTGCCGTTATCTCTGTCACCCCTGTGCTCCAGCGCCCAGCGCTGTTCACACGTTTGTTTTGGTTTTTTTTACTTGTTTCCTGTCCCTGACTTCTGCTTCAGTTTTCCAAAATGAAAAACACCTTTCATGATCTTTGATGATCTGAATTGCATATTTGTTTGTTTTTTTTCTTTTTTGTAACCTTTCCCTCTGCTATCTTCAATTTATCCCGGAGGTTTCTCAATTCCTCCAAACTCAGTGATCCCCCTGCTGGGAAATCATACTTTTCAACCCAAATTCCCAACATGTCAAGACAATCTGGACCATATTTTTTCCTCATGTCGTCCACAATTGGTCCCCCCTGGGGAACAGCAGCAGCCACTTTGCTCTGGTTCTTCCCCAGCACTGTCTAGCTAGACTTATTACTCTGACTTTTCACTAAGTTTTCACAAAATTCCAAGTCAGAAAATACACAGGCGTCCCCGTGCACCCCTTTTTCTTACTCTGGAGCAAAAAGGTGGAGAAAAAACTCACCCCTCTGGTAGTTTACCTACCAGAAGCTTCCGGCTCACTTGTGGAGCGGGAATTTCAGTGTTGATTCAGAATCAACACCGACCTGACAGGCACGGTTAACGTATGCGCTCCGTCCTGCCCCGGGACCGTTCGTAGACGACAAGGAAAACAACCCACTGGTCACTGATATGTCTGAGACAAGAACAATTACTTCTCACCCGATCTCTGAATCAGCACTTCCCTTCCAGGTTCACTTGGATAGACGTGAAGCCGATCAGATCCACTCTTAGACGCCGATCCTCTCATCTCTGAATGCTTGGTTCGAGGTAGAGGGGGAACGAGGAGTTTCCTCCGTTCCTGGTCCCGGGCCCTCAACGTCCCAGAGTTCCACTGACGGGTCTCCAGCAATCCTGTTTGTGACGCCAAATTGTTGTGGAAAAGAGCGAAGATGCCGATGCAGGAATACTGGGATAATAAGTAATTTAATGAACAAACAATAAAAAAAGGGATCGGAGCTCCGAGGCACAAAACACAGTAAAATGGGAGTGCGAGTGCGAGGTGGGAAGGAGGAAGAAGGTCTCTTATACACAGGACTGGGAGGGGATAAGATAAGGAAAGAACAGGGAGGAGAACAGAGAGAGACAAACCAACGACTATACGATAGTTGACCGATTTCACAGCTCATATCCTGTACAGGGAGAGGACGAGCACATCAGTGGCAGGCCATAAAACAAAGTGAAATACGATGCGTATATGTTAGCCTAGGATTCTAACAGTTTACACGTGCTACTAGTGATCATACAATATAAACCAAGATAAAGAATAACACAAGAATACTCTATCATGTTCGACCCATCTTAATAACCGAGATTTTTTTTCCAGGTGCGCTTTGCTCATCTCTTTGTACCAAATATTTAGGGGAGTTTTTATAACATCACATAGGTTATTAGAGTATATAGTCTTGAAAGCTTTGTCACCCAGCAGAGATTGAAGTGGGATATCTAGTTGGTCAAATTCTAGCTCCTTCCATTTTGCATCGTAACCCGCCCTGCACCAGTAGACTATATACTGCAGTTGTGCTGCTTTATAGTAGTCCTCCAAGCATGGGAGTGACATCCCTCCCTGTTAAGTGTAATGTTTTGTAGCGTACCCTTGGTTTCTTGTTCTGCCATATGAATCTAGAAATGATCCGATTCCATTCACTGAATTTCTTATTGGGTATTTCTACAGGTAGCGATTGGAGTAGAAATAACAATTGTGGTAAAATAACCATTTTTTAAGTATCTATTCGGTTGTAAAAATCAAGTACTAGGGGGGTCCAACTGTCCAGATCATTTTTAATTTTGGTTGTGATGCTACCGTAGTTTACACTATATAAATCTTTGGGGGTCTTGGGAATATGAAGACCTATGTATTTGAAAATTCTGGTTTTCCATTTAAATTTAAAGGACTTACGTAAGTTTTCTTGAGGTATGTAATTAAAAGTAAGAGTTTGAGTTTTCTCTATGTTCAATTTGTATCCCGAATATGAACCACATTGGTCGAAGGAGGGCATTAATTTAGGGAGACTGGTATCCGGGTCGGATAAAGTCACCAGGATGTCATCTGCATATAAACATGTCTTATATTCTTTCCCCTTGAATAGTATTCCCGTGATTTCTGGGTCTTCCCTAATCTTTTGAACAAGTAGCTCTATAAATAGAGCAAACAAGATGGGGCTCAGTGGGCAGCCCTGTCAGCAACCCCTCTCCAAACGGATTGTACCTGAAAGACTGCCATTTATTCTGATCCGGGCCACAGGTGAATTTTAAACATTTTATAACTGTATTGTTAAAGCCAAAACGTTGCAGGACCAGGTATAAAAATTCCCATAGAACAGAGTCAAAAGCTTTTTTCTGTGTCAAAGCTAATTGCTAAGGACATTGTGTTTCCTTTGCTCATTATATGGAACAGATGTATAGCTCGCCTAACATTGTCTTGTGTTGGTCTATTTTTAACAAAACCTGTCTGGTCCGTGTCAATTAGGTTAGGGATAATATTTTCTAGTGTGTTGACAATAATTGAAGTGAAAATTTTATAATCAGTGTTTAAAACTGAGATAGGTCTGTATGAGCTGCAATCTGTCCTAGCTTTCCCTGGTTTCAGTATTACAGATAATATGGCCTGTTTCCAAGATGGTGGGGTCTCGCCACCTTTTAAGACATAGTTAAAACAATTTAATAAATAGCAGTGGGGTCACAGAGTCCCTAAAAGTCTTATACCATTCTGCTGGTAGTCCATCTCCCCCGGCTGCTTTGCTTGTTTTCAGTTTAGAAATTGCCTTGTCGACCTCTGCATTTGTAATCTCTGTAGTTAAGCACTTATTTTGTTCTGTGACAACAGATGGCAGGTCTAGGGATTTCAAAAAACTGATTGACTGTTACTGCTTCTGCTAATTCGGGTTGAGTGTATAAATTCCTGTAGTATGATTCAAAAGACTTATGTATTGCTTCTGGCTTATAACACATCTGGTTGGTGACCGGGTCCTTTACTTTATATATGGATCTTCCAGACTGTTGTTTTTTAAGTCTCCAGGCTAAGAGTTTTTTAGCACGGGGTCCATTTTCATAGTGGGTTTGTTTGATATACTTAAGTGTAAGTTCCTCCTGGTCGTTCAGTTTCTTATTTAGTACTGATTTTACTACGGTTATTTGTTCCAATAAGGTGGGGTCGTTAGTCTCTACGTGCTTCCGTTCCAGTGAGTCTAATTTACTTGTCAAGTTGTTAAGGTGTTTAAGTTTTTCTTTTTTCCTTTGTGATGTCCAACTTATAATCTTCCCACGCAATACTGCTTTTCCAGCATCCCATAAAATACTCTGTGACGTCACTGTGCTACCGTTAAGGTTTGTATATTCCTTCATTTCTTTCCTAATGTAATCTTCAAATCGGGTGTCATTTAATAGGGAGGTGTTGAGTCTCCAAAAAGTGTTTTTGTGTGGGTGACCTACATTTATTTTCACATATACACCTGAGTGATCTGATATGTCGCTAACAGCAATTCTACAATCTAAAACCCTGTGTCTGTCTGTTCTGAACATAAAGAAATAATCGGTCGTCGAGTAAACTGAATGAGGGTGAGAGTAAAAAGTCAATTGTTTAGTGGATGGATGAAAATCCCTCCATACATCAAACATACCAATCCTTTTAATCATCTTCTTAATATTTAGTGACTCAGGATTTGTTTTCTTTGTCGGGTTTGATCAGTCTAGAGTGGGATGCAGCTGTACATTCCAAGGGGACTCGTGCCACGCAAAGCCTATTCCGACCTGGCGATCCTCTTTGAATCCATTAGCAACCAGCTACATTACCCTGGGCAGCTTCACGGGTACAGGTGGATGTATGCTAAATGCAGAGAAAATGGACTGCGTGTGAGAAAAGAGTCTGTGCGTTTGGTTTTGAAGGAGCTGGATCCAAGAGGAGTGTCATTAAGGCAAGCGGGGCGTCTCAGACGGAGGAATTACTTCTCAAACTTCTCAACTTCATCTGGCACCTGGACTCATATGATGAACTGAAGCCATATGGTATTTGTGTGAATGGATGTATTGATGGCTTTTCAAGAAAAATAATCTGGCTCAATGCTTGCACAACAAGTAGTGACCCAAAAGTAAGGGTGCTACATAGAAGCGGTACAGCGTTTTGGGGGGTGCCCTAGAGTTGTTTGAGGCGACCTTGGAACCGAAAATGGCCATGTTAGAGGCTTCCAGCGTTTCCTCGTCCCTGTTCAACCAGACGACACCCTCGATAGTTACTTGGAGGGGGCCAGCACCGCCAATCAAAGAATTGAATATTGGTGGGGTTTCCTGCGTGGCCAGCGCATGGAGTTCTGGTTAGCCTTGTTATCAGGCCTCAGAGACAACGGGCATTTTGATGGCGAGTTTCTGGACAAAAGTCTCCTGCAGTTTTGTTGTATGGGCCTCCATACAGGTGAGTTTATGAATAATGTTTTATTTTCATTTTGTGCGCATGTATATGTGAGTGAGAGAGAGGGGAGGGAGGACAGAAACGGGGAAGGGGGTGTTGGGAAGACAGACAGACAGAGATGGGAGGAAAGGAAAAAGAATGCTAAAGAGAAGGGGTAGAAAAGGGAAAGGAACAGAGATGGAAGGGGAGAGAGATGGAACAGAAGGGTAGAAACAGAGAGGAAAAGAGATGGGGAGAAAGAGGGGGGGGGAGGGAGGGATGAACAGAGACAGGGAGGGAGGGAGAGGGTGGGGTTGCTCATGTGTGAATGCTGTAATTTAGTGTTTTATTTATGTTCTGCTGGCACAGCTCTTCCTAAATGTATACATTTTCTACAGGATGAGTTGGATGACACTGCACAGGTGTGGAATGCACACAACATCAGGCCATCAAGAAACCTGAACGTCCCCAGCGGTCGGCCTAATGTGATGCATGCTGTTCCTGAACTTTAGCGAACAACAGATTTTCTCTCCCCTGTTGAAGATGAACACATTCAACTGTGCAAAAATGAATGTGTCTTTCGGCTGGCTGTACCATGTAATCCAGAGATTTATGAACTCTGTATCATCTTTATGGCTGAGTCCCATCTTGCTCCACCAACAGATCCGTATCAGGCTGTGAACTTGTATTTGCACCTAAGAGAGGCCATCACTGCATCTCCCTAAACCACCCGACCCTCTCCACAGGATGGACACTTATTCCACTGCAGTGCGCCTCCCCCTGACCCTATCCAGAGAATGGACACTAAATTGTTGTGAACCTCCTGTTATTTTGTGTATTGTTAAATCTCTAGTGTTCCTTTTAAAAATACACAGGGATATTGGTTATTTACTGCACTCCTTTGTTTCTGTTATTACGCAATCCTTACGGTGATGCTATTTACTGAATTTACTTTTTGACCTGAAGGTCGTGTGTGCAAAGAGCTGTTAAATAAAAGTAGCCATGTGAAAGAACTTAACTATGTTGTTGAAACATTGAGAAACACAGAAGCACAAGGTTACTTTAAGATTTACTTTAATTATTCTTCACTTCCATGAATTAATGAACATTAACGTGATTCTTTAAAGTCAACAATTCCTGAAAAATTAAACCGGTGTTGGACAACTCATTCTGAATGCTTGGTTAGAGTAAACAGATGGACCTGTAAGCAGTCATTTTCAAAACAACATTTTCACTTTCAACAACAACAAAAAAAACACCCTCATAAAACTCTGCTGAAGCATTTACTATTCTGTAACACAGGTGTAACTATGGAAGCAGATAGTTACCATAATCCAAATAAAAATGCAATAGCAGAAATGCTTTTAAATTTTAAGAACGAAGCTGCATTATTGGACTAATAATTAAAATGGTTAATAAGTCATTCAATCTGCATTTTCATTTTCTTCTTCAAGACTGCTCATTCTTCATTCTTGTACTTAATTCAAATGAAGGAAAACACATTTGAGATTTAATTTTCAAAACATGCACCAGCAAAGAGTTACCAAAATTCAATATGAAATGTAAAATTCAAAAATGAAAACGCAATAGCAGAATGCTTTTTCATTTTAAGAACAAAGCTGCATTATTTGACTCATAATTAAAATCATTAATAAATATTGCTATATACATTTTCATTTTCTTATTCGTGTCGCACCTTTTATGACACAATCAAAAAGAAAACTGAGGGCATTGCTTTTTAATTTTCGTGGTCCTGCCCTGCACAAGAGTTACCACAACTCGAAAACGAAATCGCAATCTCAAAGTAAGCGCGCGGCGCAGGAAAGTGACGTCAGCAGCTCTCCACCTGTGGGTATGGTGGTATGACGCCAAGTGTCCTTTGCCTCCTGTTATGTGTAAATTCTAATGTTTGTGAATTTAATGAAGATATATATATATATATATATATATATATATATATATATATATATATATATATATATATATATATACATACATATATATATATATATATATATATATACATATATATATATATATATATATATATATATTTTTTTTTTTTTTATTTATTTAAAAAGAAAAGACAAGAAAAAAAAGGTATGGCGGTATGACACCACTTTGCCATCGTTACTTCTTTCACGTCATTGAAGTTGCCGGTAATCGAGATTTAAATCGCCGAAAAACGTGGACCACTGACAGATCTCGCACCAGCATCTGCCACCAGTCGACGGATTGATCCGTTGCATCGCATCCTGCGACGGATGGACTGGTGGCCGACGCTGAACAGCTGTTACTCCACCCATGTAACAAATAGCTTTAGCTTTGATGTTGTGCTGGTGCATCAAGGTGTTCCATAACTGACAATAGGTTGGCTAGGGCAACCTTGTTTGCGTCCGTATCTGGGACGGCAGAATACCTGCTCAACTCAGTCCCGAGCATCAGATTCAGATACACTATTCAACTCCACCTGGGAAGCTAAATCCAGCAGGGTTTGAACAATTGTGTCAATGTGCGCCATGCTCAAATCTGTCCGACCAACGAGATCCATCAGTGGTCCACGTTTTTCGGCGATTTAAATCTCGTTTACCGGCAACTTCAATGACGTGAAAAGTAACGATGGCAAAGTGGTGTCATACCGCTATACCTTTTTTTTGTTTTGTTTTGTTTTTTTAAATATACAGTATATATGTACATTTATTAAATTCACAAACATTAGAATTTACACATAACAGGAGGCAAATGACACTTGGCGTCATACCGCCATACCCACAGCGGAGGTGGAGAGCTGTTGACGTCACTTTCCTGCGCCGCGCGCTTACTTTGAGATTGCGATTTCGTTTTGGAGTTGTGGTAACTCTTGTGCAGGGCAGGACCACGAAAATTAAAAAGCAATGCTCTCAGTTTTCTTTTTGATTGTGTCATAAAAGGTGCGACACGAATAAGAAAATGAAAATGCATTTAGGAATATTTATTAATGATTTTAATTATGAGTCAAATAATGCAGCTTTGTTCTTAAAATGAAAAAGCATTCTGCTATTGCTTTTTCATTTTTGAATTTTACATTTCATATTGAATTTTGGTAACTCTTTGCTGGTGCATGTTTTGAAAATTAAATCTCAAATGTGTTTTCCTTCATTTGAATTAAGTACAAGAATGAGCAGTCTTGAAGAAGAAAATGAAAATGCAGATTGAATGACTTATTAACCATTTTAATTATGAGTCAAATAATGCAGCTTCGTTCTTAAAATGAAAAAGCATTTCTGTTATTATATTCTTATTTTAATTTGGATTATGGTAACTGCTTCCATATAAAACAAATACATCCATAAATATATACAATGTGAGAATTGTTTCTTGCAAGAGCTGTACTTCAACCCATGACCATCGATAAAAGTGTACACATCTAATCGTAAACAATCTGCTGCAACCTGAATTTCCACTTCTGTGTCTATAAACCAGTCACAGCTTGACTGATGGCTCTGAAGAAGCAGTTTCCATCAGCCTCTAAATTCTCATTTGTACATGGCGAACCTAATGGGCCATTGCAATCAGAAATTGGAAAACTCGCACGGTCCAAATGAATCTTCAAGTTTTTGCAAAGGTCTAAACAAACATCAACATCAAGGGGAGAGAAGTTACACTCTTCATTGGTCACAGCACTGACAAACTC
The DNA here is from genome assembly GCF_046127955.1 of Nelusetta ayraudi. NCBI lineage: Eukaryota > Metazoa > Chordata > Actinopteri > Tetraodontiformes > Monacanthidae > Nelusetta > Nelusetta ayraudi. Next base: position 1,923,237 of record NW_027466095.1, read on the forward strand.
TACGTCAGAATTATCCATGTCAAAGTGAGGAGTTTTGCTCTTCTGAAGTGACTCACTGTTGCCAGCTGGTGCTGGAATTTTAAACCGTGACCGGTTTCGCCTTGATGAAAAGAACCATGCAGAACCTTGGCTAATCTAAAACCAGTGCCATGATCTGCCACTGCATCTTCACTAGTACTAACTGATGATGGATCACAAATCACATGTGCGAGGCGTAGAACGAGCGGAGCAGTCAGAGGCAACAGAAGAAGAAAGAAAAGCCTCCTTAGCTTAGTTGATCTTCTGTGTTGCCTCCTGGACGGTGCTGGCCTCCTCTGGCTTGGTGCTGGCAACCACGGGAGCCACAGGAACCACGGGCACAGCTCTGGTCATCTGTGGCGTCGCCTCCACCTGATTAAAATAAGAAAGATGTGATTTTATGCCAATAAACATAGAAAGGAAAACACTAGGCTTTACACGATCACGATTTTTGTGCCGATCACCGATCAGTGAGTTTAAATAAACCGATCACCGATCACCGATCCAATCACGTTAGGGGCAATAAATACTTGTTTCTGTACACCCCTTGCCTTCTCAGGAGCACCGTCTAAAGTTGTTTGCTTTAGCATCCGTTTCAGAGTTTGCTTTTCTTTTTCTTTCTCCGCGCTGCGTTTCTTGAACTCGACATGCTCCTCCGTGTGTATCTTTTCCAAGTGCCTGATTAAATTTGTGGTGTTGAAATTTTTTGCCAAAGTTCCCCCGCGAGGTACTGTAGCGTTGCATATATTGCAGATTCAAAGAAACTTTATTGTCCGTCACATAGCGACAGTGCTCAAAACAGGAAGAGGCACGAAGACGAAAATGAAGGTTTTTGAATCATGAATCATTAGCTCTCGGTGTTATGCCCCGGCCTAGGGGGAACCAGGACACAACATAAAGGCTCCCCCCCTTCTCCCAGCTCTCAAATTAGACAAAGGTGCTTCGTCCACAGGATGGTTTTTATTAAACGTCACCATCATTGCACTGGCGTCAGGGAGGGCATGGCCAAAACAACAAACTAAATGGCTCTCTTATGGATCTTACCTATGAAGAAAACAATCAAATAAATGACAGTCAAACTAACCTCCTTCACTAAAACACAGGAGAAAAGGGTCACAACACAAATGGCTTCCCTCCCCTACGGGCTACGTGGACACAAAGGGAACTGAAATAGATTACAAAACAGAATTGATGGCTGAACACAGAATGCTGCTGCTGCGGCACATGGCCTCTGGTTGGGAGCTGGGAGAAGGACAAAGAGACCGAGGTGTTGAAGTCCTCCTCCTTAAATATTGGCACCAGCCAATCACCTTTCCGCACCTGGAACAAGCAAAAAAAAGGGAACACAGGATCTACTGCGCCATCTAGTGCCCAAACGGACACACAGCAGACAAAAGGAACTGACAACAATGTAAACCCAAATCTATACATTTAAATAACACTCGGATACAAACAAATAAACATGTCGATGCTGTGAAACTACTTTGGAGGAAATGAGACAGATTAAAAAAGTTTCAACACGACCATGACGTCATTGATCGGCGATTCATGACATGACGCCCGATCATGAACGTTTCAAAAAATGCCAAATATCGGCCGATCCGATACAGCCGATAAGATCGGTGTAAAGCCTAGAAAACACACACAGGTGATGAAGTGGAAATGAATAAGTACAAACCTGCTGCACTGCTGTGACATTGCTGGAGGCAGACTCAGTCATGTGGACAGTTGAACGTGTTGCCCACACCTGCAAATACAAGGACACAAAGTAACGTTTAAAGAACTGCATTTATTGTCCTATCACAAAGATGCACACAATGAAATACACATATCCCAAATACCAACATGTCTGTGTTTGTTTGTGTGTTTTGGTTTTTGAGGCAACGCGTGCTGATCCACGTCTCAGGCTGGACATCTGGAAGAACATAAAGAAATTAATTCATAAACAAAGTAACACACTAATTAAACTGTACATGTACTGTACATATGTGATCTTGTGTTGATAATAGGGGTAGGGCGATACGGCTAACCCACGATTCGATACTGTGACGATATTTGGCCCACGATAATGACAACATCACGACACACGATATCTTCGATATCTTCGAAATTTTGCAGACGATATGTGACTGAAAAAGAAAAAAATACCCATAAAAAGGAAAATGCCTGTGATCTTGCATTTATTCCAAAACTTTGTATAATGTACAAACAAACGTGCACTGCACAAGCAAACATATTAAAGTGCATGAACGTTAATAACTTTCATGTAAACAAGGACAGTGCTTTCTGGTAATGTAAAGTCAGCAGCAACTTGTCTTATCTCAACTTGGGGACTTGGGATATACAAACTGACGGGAAGATGAAAGAGGGAAAAAAATCCTTTCACTGCCCCGATTCTGAAAATCAATAAAAAAAAATGATGCAGACAAAATAAATAAATGAATAACCGCGTCCCCAAAATATACGGGACAAAGTGAAGTGCGTCCCCCATCAGTTCATTACGGGACAGGCTTTTTAGTTGCCAAATATGGGACAATCGCGTATTTTATGGGAGGGTTGGCAACCCTATCTAGACCACAGACGGAAATTAAATGAGGTTTTGTCATTTTCCATAAAAAACGGGACAAATTGTGTCCCGGGAGAGATTTTATCTTTCCCGGGACAGGTGGTGAAAAAAGAGAACAATTCTGGGAAAAACGGGACGGGTGATAGCGAACGAGGCAGCTCTGCAGATTCGTAGTGTTGCCATTGTATTTTACCTTCGCAAAACAGTTGTTGCAGATTGCATATTCTTTATGAAGTTTCCTCCCGTCATCCGTCTCGTAAAAGCCAAAGTGGGTCCACACTTTAGACTGGTAACTTGCGGGTGGGTCTTTGATTTGTTTTCCGTTGTTGGTATTTTCCGCCGTTCTTGCATGTGCTCTTCCGTTGTTAACTCGTCTTATTCACCGGCCGCTGCTTACGCCTACTTGACTCTTACGGGATGAGCGCCCCCACAAACAGGACAGGAGAGATTAAGCCGTAGCCTCACTGAACCACACGGGATTGGACGGGATGTCTGTGTGAAATGCAGTCTCAACAGCTGTTGGTACTGTCTATAAAAAAAAGAGGAGAGGAAATCAGAGTCAACTTAGGATAAGTGTTCATTTTTAAAATAAAAAGTTGCACTGTTTGACAAATATGGGGGGGGAAAAAAAAGAGGGATGAACAGGTTACCTCAACCTCCTGTCCAACAAGAGTCCATTCAGGAGCAGGTCCATACACTGGCATGTGGACAGGACCTGTCACAACCACTCTGGGAGACACCCTGGGCGATGATTGGTTGTGGCACAACACCCCTGGCCTAGGTGAAGGGGGTGCGAGCTGATGGAGCACTGCAGCATGCAGACGCTCCACCAAAATCAGTCCTGAGGTGCACCTAAACAGAAAAGAACATGTTAACACATATTTGTCATATCAAATGAAGAGCAAGTAAGGCTGAAGAAGGCAAAACTTACACCATCATAACACCACCACGTACAGCTGACGAAGGGGGAGGTGATAGGCCATATACACAAATGTTACACCTGGAAGAAGTGTCACATAATCAATTATGTAATCACACAATTCTAAGAAATATCTGTTAGCACAGTGTCACTGAAGAGAAAAAAATACAACAAAAATATGTATTTTACACACCCATGCGTGCAGCAACACGATGATATACTTGACGTAGCGCTGTTTGTAGTTCTGGCTTGACAGTCAGGCGAGGTGGAAAGTCAAGCACAAACACCTACAAAATAGTTGTATAAAAAAAAAAAAAACCCAAACAAACATAAAAATGCAAAATAAATTCATGAATATTCTTGTTATTGAACTATGGATCATGGAATTACTTGATATTGATAAAACAAAGTGGCGATGACATTCATGTGTTCAAATTTGTTTGTCACAGCAGATAAACAAACCTTGGGCCAGCGGTCCAACACAGTTGCCAGTAGCGCAGCAAAATTCTGGGCGGAGTCTGTTACAAGCCCGTGTTCAAGGTTGTTGCCCGGGGAGAGAACACAAAACCATCCACAAGTGGACAGAGATGTGAGTCTCCCACCACCAGAACAAAAACATAAAGAAACTCGTGGCTTGACAAAATCACGACCCATACCTTCTTGTCTGGTTGCTGGGCCTTAAGAACGAACTTGCACTGTTTTGTCAGTCAGGAGCAAAACGGGCCATCTTCGCACCCAGGTCGCTGACCAGTACCGTGCCCTGTGTAAATTGACAAAAAAGAAAAATCTAAATATGTTTTTGTAAGATTTATTTGGAATACAACATAACAACACAGGCAGAACATGAAATCATGAACGTGGAAGTACTCACGACGTTCAAAGTCCTTCCGAGGTGGAAAAGGTGTCCAATCCCGTTTTTGCTCCAGGCGTCGTTTCATGGCCAGAGAGCGACGGAATGCCTTGGTGTTCGGCATCTGAACAATGAAATGAAAGATTGTGTCATTTCCAATGAAGGACAATGATAACACAAGTTTACAGAAAAAAGTGATGTTTTCTCACACACGACATCAAAACACAGAAAGGTTTCTATACCTTTGCAGCTGGAGACGATGAGCTTAAATCAATAAAGCAAAAGAAAATGTGTATGTGTACTCTTGGACCCTAACCCTAATGACATACAAGTCTATGGGGTGAAATTTCAACTTTGTCCTACAGATATGGGGCCACTTGCTTTTTCATCAGGAGCCCCCAAGAAGCACCCACGCCAAATTTGGGGCTTCTAGTACTTGAGGAACCCTGAAACCCTAACCCTAATTTCAGCTAACCCTAACCCTAACCCTAGTTTCAGCCTTATTGTTAACCCTAATTCAATGCAAGTCTATGGGGTGAATTTTCAACTTTGTCCTAGAGACATGGGCCCACTTGCTTTTTCATCAGGAGCCCCCAAGAAGCGCCCACGCTAGATTTGGGGCTTCTAGCCAATGAGGAAAAATTTGGAGCAGACACGAAAGGGTTACAGCTGAGAAGGCACTTAAGATCCTCAAAGGACTGTTGCCACTCACTAGACCAAACAAATGGTTTCAATGGACTGGTTAATTCTTCTCTAGTGGCCGGCAGCTCCACTGCCTTGGTGCTGGAGATGCCCGCTCAGGGGCGCCGCCAGGAATTTTGGGCCCCCTTCAAAAAAACAAAAACAAATGGGCCTCCTTTGCGCAGCGCTTGTCAAAAGCTTCACATCACTCAAAAAATACAGTATAGTTCAATAATAGTGCTTGAGTCCATCTTGACAGTGTCAATGTATTTTTATTGTGAATTCTCCACAAAGCAAACTCTTAACATTTATGAATGATTCATGAAAAAACACTTGATGTCTCTCGGACAAAGTTGAGCTTTGACCTTCATAGACTTGCACTGCATTAGGGTTTAGCGATAAGGCTGGAATTAGAGTGAGGGTTTTGGGGTTCCTCATGGGCTAGAAGCCCCAAATTTGGCGTGGGATGAACCTGAAAGTGGCTCCATGTCCCTAGGACAAAGTTGACCTTTGACCCTCATAGACTTGTATGGCATTAGGGTTATCGATAAGCGATACAAACCTGGTGAGTTTAAGACTTAGTGACTCTATGTACATGAATATATGGGGTACCCCGTCCTTACCTTGTTCCAACCTTCCCTCCACAAACCTGGCTGTTCAGTGCCGAAGTCAAAGTGAGAGAGAGAACAAAGAAGGAGGAGGGCCTGTGACGCCGCTGCTGATTGGCTCGTTGGTCGGTTGAATGAGCCAATTCTAGAGCTCCCCTCGGTGTCCACACACTGCAAAATATATCTAAGAAATAAACACTTAAATTGAGAAAGAACAGGCTAGAAACAAGTCAAATTATCTGCCAATGCAGTAAGATATTTAGACTTGGTAAGATTTCTTAAAATAAGACGATATATCTAGGCATTTGAAGAATGGAAAAACTCTTGAAATAAACAGTAAAGCACTCATTCCAAGGACTGTACTAAGTCAAATAAACTTGATACTAGCTTCTCAATTCTTTTTTCACGTTTGCTTCTTTCTTAATTTGAATGAAAAGATCTTAAAACCAGACCTTCTTCTTAATTTAAGTGTTCACAATATTAGCTTTTTTTTCTCAAAATGAGACAAAGCATCCACCCCCCCTACGCCCATTCCCCCACAAAAAAAATAATTCAGCAAACAGAATTAATATTGTCAACAACTATTTATTCACTTAAATTGCTGACAGTGCCTTCACTGCCTTGTAATAAAAACGTCACTAAGGCATTGCATCTTAAAACAACCTCAAGCAATCATTTCTAGAACGCAAGTAACAATTGTTACAATATTCACCGTCATCATTATTGAATATTGATTCAGATTCCCTGACACTCAGTTACACAAAAAAACAAAAAAAAAACAGCATGGGGACAGCATATAGTGTTGATATATACTGATAACATGTTTGTTCCAACAGACTCCCACCCACCCTCAAGTTACAACTACCAGGAGAGTGTATCACTACCTATGCCTAGTACACAGCTCTACTCCCCAATAAAATCTTTCCATTCTGCCATGGTCTTTTTTGTATGAGGCTGTGGTGTCTCACTCATGGATAGTATCCTGTAGCACTTCTGTCTGAATGACAGAGAGAAGGGTTGCCACACACTTTTGAATATGTGAGGTGCAGGGCATAGTAGTAACCCATCAGATGAAGCAGACCGTCACTCAAGTCTTCCTTGGCAAGCGTGGTGGCGGGAGTGGCTCCAAGACAGATGAGACAGCGGGTCCCATCAAACAGCAACACAGGAGTGCAGAAAGACCTCTTCTGTGAGACATTGTGGGATCTTCTGTTGGCTAAAGAAAAAGAAGAAGGAAACGCCACATCCATGCATGGAACTATGAAGTGTTGAATGTGAGAAAATGCAAACAAACTTTCACCTGAATGACATGAAGCAGTGCCTCACTGGCATGTCCCAGCTTCTTCGGTGGTGGACTTGGTGAAGGAAAGAGTGTGGGGAGTGGCCTGAGCAGCGCGATGGAATATTCCACTGGAATAGAACAAATCAACTTTGAGTTCAAAGTTAGTCTTCCTAAAAATGAGTCTTATTAGGTTTGTGTTGATCACAAAAAAAATCTTATTTTTTCAGCATGAAGAGTATTACCATTCTGCATCTATTCATTCAGCGCAACATAAACCATCCTATGTCCAAGGAAACAGCTACACAGTCAATTAGAGACACAGCAAAATGACTCACCTACATCCAGCGTTATGCGTGGCTTCATCACTTCATTTTTTTTCCAAACACCATAAAATTACACATTGGTGCAGAAGTCTTCCCATCTCTTTTTTTAGTTCATCAATGAATTTTCTGTTGCCCTTATCCAGAATGCGCCGCAGCTCATTCATCGCCTATTAATGCAAGTCAGTGTTAAAATCTGCAAAAATGCTTGCTTTTCATCATAAACCAAAACAAGTTAATCACTTACACTCTAAAGATCCTTGACACATGGATATGCATCCAGGATCTTTGTTGGCCTTGTCCTGTTCTTTCAGAACATCACTATCAATGAAGGATCTTCTTGCTTGAAACTGCAGGTCAAGAATTTGGGAGACAGCATCTTGGTTGGGTTTTGGTTTCTTGTACAGCTCCTGCAGGGTCTGATAATGTCTGGCCTGTGCTGTCAGACCATCTTTGGCTGATGAAATGGAGGAGACAAATCAGTAAATCAGTCAAATGGATGCAGAATGAAGACACAGTTCCTGGCTTCATTCGGTGCAGTCTTGTCTGGTACGGTGGAATTCTCAGCCGAGAGGAAACCAGATCCAAAACATTATGAACAAGAGAGAAACAATAGACCCAATTAGGAAAAAAGAAAAAAAAAAGTGTTATGCTCGATGTTTTCAGAGCAAAGTAGGTAACCAATCACATCTACACTAATAAGGGCCCAAATCCTTTTCCTCCTGAGAAAGTGTTCTGCTCCAGGAAAAAGGTCTCTCAAATCATCACGACGGAGGGTGTGGAGCAAGACTTCATCGATGTTGGCAGCTATAAAGACAGTCCAATCATTAACAAACCTTTTAGACTTAACAACTCATACATTTTTTTAACTAATGAATTTAATTCAACTTGACAAGTCAAACCAAGTTTGTTTTGTGCCAATTTCTGTTATCAGAATTAATTGTAAATGCAATTCAGTTTAGACATTTTGTCTCAAATTTGTAAAATACTTCTTTTTGAAATCAGTGTCAGCATACAGTTATTTTAATTACTTAGCGGACAAATCACAGTAATGGAAATTTTTTCATATCTACACATGACATACCATTTAAAATTGATACTGTGACATCATCCAGCTCATCCATTATTGGCCCCGGTTTGGATGTCCATTTAATTTCTCCTCAATCTGGCAGGGAAAAAAAATCATCATATTAAGGTCACAATTAGGACAAGCTAGCCTTCCGACTCAAGGTCCGTTTTTTTACAATGCCCATCTGCCATGGATCCCAAAGTTCCCATGCAATTAAAAGTTGTGACACCTTATCTGAATGATAACCCTAGACAGCTCAACGGATTGCTAGTCATACAGACAACAATCAAAATTGGAGTGAAACTTGTAACCAAAATGCCTGCAACATGGTGGTACTTATGGTAATAATCATCAAATACCAGTGTTCTTTGTGACAAAATGACAACATCTGATAGGATTGTGCCACCTTGAACTGCAATCAACTTAAATTTTGATAAAAACAAGCAAATTGTACCTAAACTACATCTTCAATCAATCCAATTTGAGCACCCTCTACCCCATAAACTCAAGATACTGCAATACAAACTTGGTAGTACAGTATTTCGTCATGCCACATATAACTAGGAATGCTAATTGCTTGTTCACATGACTAGAATTGCAGTACATCAATCCAATACAAAATACACACTTGTCATCAAGCTCATAAATCCATCGAGTCGAGATGAGCACGTGCACGGAGTCGGACTCCGTGAGTTCACATAAACAGAGCATTGCGTTTGCATAAATTATGCACGGCTATCGAGCTAGAAGCCGAGTCCGATTTGGTGCACACAACCACACTATAATGCCTCTCAATGTCCTAACCCATGCCACGCAACACAAACGTGAGGGACCGATTTGAGTTTCTCACGGGACCAGCAGTGAAGTCACAACCGTCGCCCCAAATGAAATGTCGCAGCAGGAGCCTGAGGATTTTCTGAGTCAACATGCTGATCATCAGGTAACGTAATGTTGGCTTCCTTGACGACATTAGACAACTCCCTGTTTATATTTTATCCATATTTTAGTACAAAGCCTCCTTGTTTTCTGATCTGCTCCTGTTTGACTTGTTCGGTTTTTGTTTTGACATTATGCTGTTAGTGTTTATTTCAAATTAACAAGAAGTACCGGTACAGATAGTAGGAAATTAATATAACACTTGCGTCAAACAAAGAATAACTAACTGTACATATCATGTCTACAGGAAGGAGCTGGTACATTAAGTGAGAATATTCAAGAATATTAAGAGAAGATATATTTAAGGTTGTCCTGAGGTCAACTGTACCAACCATTGCCAGAGCTTATGGAGCAATTTGATGTTATTGTACAGTAAAAATGGAATATTGGAGCTGTTGCAAAACAAAACAAAAAGCTAACTTTAAGGCTTATTATCTACAAAATGATACAGTAATCAATCACATTTAGAAATCAAATGTTTCTAAATGTCAAGTCAGTAATGTCAAGTCAGTGCTTGATGTGTCATCAGCAGGCGGCGGCGTCAGTAATGGGGCATCGGCGGGTTTCGGGCGGAATCGCCAGGCGTTGGGAAGCGTTGGCGGGTGTCGGGGGCTCGTGGCCAGGTGGCGGACGTCACGGCAGGCAGTGGCCAGGTGGGCTCAGTCCCGCAAACGCTGCTTACAGCTTTAATTCTGTATTGCTTTGATAACATTGCTTAAGTTGAGTTTAAATTTACACTTTCTTTTTTTTCTTAGCTGCTAATTGTTCAAAAATGCTGATGTTAAAAGTGTGTTTGCACAGTAAATGTTATGGCACTTTAATTCATATGGCAGTACATTTAAAATAACTGGCCGTCAAGTTCCAGGAACTGACAAACTGCACTGAGTTGAGTGAGATTCTCCAAAGGAACTCCAGTATAAATGTGGACTTTACATTCTAGTCCCATGTGAAGAAAAACCCAAAAGTGAACGTTTTTGTGCCTCACCCTTTCTAACTGGGACATTTGCAAGGGAACGCAGACTGGTTATGCATATTGAATATTCCTGCCTTTAGTGAGAGATCGGTGAGAAACAAGTTTTTGTGTCGTCCTGATAAAAGAAAAATGTTTCTGCTGTTACCTCAGAAATTGCCCGTTATTATTGTGGCTCAGGATTTTGGAGGTAGATTTTTTTTATTTTTCATAAGGAACAGGATAACAGTAATGCCCTGGCATTGGCAATAAGCTTTAATTTTGTATTTGCATTTTTTTTAACTTTAGATTTACATTAAAAATGTTTCTGTGTAAAGTGCTGATGTTAAGTGTTTGCACGATAAATGTTATGGTGCTTTCGTTTATATGGCAGAACATTTAAATTAAAGTGTATGAAAGACTTCTTTTAAATTCATTATTGGCTTTTGCGTATACAACGTGATTAATCGTGATTGATCAGGTAAATCATGCGATTAATTGCGATTAAAATTTTTAATCGTTGCTGTAGTGCCGCATCTGGGCCTAATCTTCTTTTCACAGGACAATAGGAATTTATTGCAGCACGGCCTTCCGATGAACCACGTTGGGAGGACGCAGAGGTGGTACCCGATTGGCTGTGATGCGACTCTTCTGATGATCAGATCTCATTTGGGGTCAGGAGAGACCGTAAAATACCCACTTTAGGAAAACACTTTCCCCACAAATCACAGGGGGGAGTCAGTCCAAGGGGACCTGGCGCCAGGAACGAGGGGTCCTGCTTGGAACTATCCCCAAAGTTTACGACTCTTATCTGCTCCAGGACATTCCTCAGCTTTGAACAAAAACACCAGATGTTCATGAAGGACTCACATTTGCAAAATGTTAAAATGTTAAAAACATTTAACACTTGCGTTGCTCTGAAACAGAGGGAGATGGCGAAACGAACTCCTCGTGACTAACGACGCGAAAAAGGGCTCGGACATAGAAATTATTAGCAAGGAGATACGGGATTTAAAAATGGAATCAAAAGAAGTCCTTTGCACGTTTGGAGAAACACTGAGGAACGACGTGGAAAAAGACTTGGACGACTTCAAAGACGAAATAAATCAACAACTTGCGAAAGTCATCACCGAACAGGAGCTCCAGACCGGCAAGATCAACGAGGCTGAGTCGCGGATTGAAAAGCTAGAACGTTGGGCACAGGAAGCTAACGCTCTGGTCATATCACTGAGAGAACAAAAAGCTCTTCAGGACAAGTTAACTGACCTGGAGTCCAGGCCGAGGAGAAACAACCTACGTATCTATGGAGTCACTGAAGGAGAGGAGGGAGAATCTGTGGCCAAGTTTGTGGAAGACCTGCTGAAAAGCGAACTTCACCTGCCAGCAAATTTTAATTTCCAAATTCAGAGAGCACACCGCTCATTTGCACAGAAGCCAGCGGACGGTGCCCAACCGAGACCAATCAATGTTAACTTTCTGGAATTTACTACCAAAGAGAGGGTCCTGAGAGAGCTATGGAGAAAGAAAATAGAACTGGGGAATAAAGTACCGTCATTCCATCACGATTACGCGACAGAGATGGTCCAAAAGAGAAAGGAGTACAACACTGCTAAAAGAATCCTGAAGGAGAAGGGCATCCGCTTCCAGACGCCATTCACCAAGATGAGGACCCACTGGGATACGGGAACTCGAACCTACAACAGCGCAGAGGAGGTCAAGGAGGAATTGGCGAGACGCGGCCTGGCGGAGAAGACGGCGGTGGCGACGGGTGCGGAGGGGCCTGCGGCACTCGGTGCCCCGCACTACGACGGAGTGGCAGTGCAAGGAGGGATCCTGGAGGGGCTACGCATCAGCAGCGACACGAGCCAGAGAAAAGCTACAAGAGTTTCAAAGATTCTTTGATTAAATTCAGAGAATAAAGGGAAGAAAGCTGGTAGGGATGTTCTAGTATGACCGGTGGTTTTAGTTGACAAATTATTAAAATTGAATTCCCATGTTAATATAAAAGAGACTGTGGGAAGTCCGGGTCGCTCCTTTTTTTCTAACGTTGGACTCATTTAGAACGACTAAAATACTCATTGCAGGTTCAAGTGTCATTTCTAAGTTAGGTTAGATTTTTGACTGCCTTCACGCGGGCCGGACAGAGACACGCCGTAGTTTGGCCATGCCTGATCTACAGGAAACACATCTCTCTCAGCAAGAGCTAAATCAACATGATTTAAAAGCTAAACTCGACACAACTAATGGCAACAGAAGTCAGACCCGCCTGTCGAAACTTGTCAACGTCTCTCTAGCCGAACTCGGGATGTTTGATGTTTGGAGGGACCTCCACCCGTTACAGAGGACTATTTTTTTTATTAACATTACAGACAGATACAGAATAGAGGAATGTAAAATAGGAAGGACTGACTTGTACTGACACAGTATTAATTACCTTATTATTTGTCTAAATAAGAGGAAGAAAAACACACTTTGGAGATTAAATGTGGGTATGCTAAATAATCCAAAAACACTGGAGGAGGTTAAGAAAGAGATTAAATGCTCTATGGAGGAGAACATAGATAGTCCAGTAGACACTACCATACTGTGGGACACAATTAAAGCTGTGATGAGAGGGAGGTTAATAGCGAGGGCAGCCTATCAAAAAAAGACTAGATGTGGCGAGGGGGAGGGTCTGGCGGAGGTGGAGACAATTCAGATGGTGGGTATAAAGGAAAATTGGGGGAGGGGGGGTTGCCTGACAATGCCACCTGGGGAGTTTCAGGAAGAGCTTAATCGGACTAAGCAATAATTCGGTTTTCTCGTTCAATCGGAGTTCTCACCTTGTCCTCCTATACATGCAGCTGAGAAATTTGAATTACTGACGGGAACGTGTCCTCCTCCCAACAGTAGGGGGTGGAGTGAGCCTTTTCAGCTGGTCAGCTGCTTTCGGTTGACATATTACATCATTACGATATAGAATGACAGTTCATAATGTATGTGTTACTTACTTTGCAGATAAGCTATACCCTATTTCTTGTGCTCATGGTTATCTTAAAAGATAACCATGAGCACAAGAACGTTGTTTGCTGTTGGAGGGCTACAACAACACAATGTCTTCGATGCTACGCTTTGTGCCGTTGCCACGGACCCCAAACTCTCGTTCTTGTTGGATGCGGGTTCTGCGCAGACTGGTAGGAGAGTTTGTGTACAGGTTTTGCAAAGGAACGGTGTCTTCAGTTATACACACACTCATTAAAGTGCCGACCGTGGAGGAAGCTTGTGCCGCTGCACGCCGTTTCCAGCAGAATAACCGCGAAATTATCGAAATAAAAACAAATCAGAAAAACATCTCTTTGCTGTGCTTTTATTTACAAAGTTGAAATTCTTCTAACTTACAAAAAATGTGAACGAAAAGGTAGAAATATAAATACGAAGGAATACGTATTTGTTCAGGGCTGCGCAAAGCCGGAGCCCTGCATTTGCTGCGCTACCCTTTTTAAAAAGGTCTCTGTTGTGTGTTATTTTAATATGTCCATCTCTTTTAGAAGAGAAAGCATCGCCCCGGTCTCATCCTCTCTCCAAATGTCAACATTCTTATTCGCGTTTGCTGGTTGTTTCACGCCGTCTGTTTTGTTAGACGACGTAGTTGTGCAGTGGTGCGTGCGCACTTACGTTGTCCAGTTAATAGTCCGACTAAGGCGTATACATGGCTGAGAAATTAGAATTCCAATCGCATTATCTGGGTGTCTCAATCGGAGTTCTCCGATTCCAATCGGAGTTCTCAAACTCCGATCAGAATCGGACTAAGGCAATAATTCAAATTTCTCTAGTACCATAAACGCACTGAGGGACGCAAAGATTGCACTCCGGCGCAAGTGTGATTGATGACGTGAAGGTGGGGGCAAACCCACCTGCCACATAGTTAATTAATTCAATTAATTAATTAAAGTGCTTTTTGAACCTTTGGCCACTCCGTAGATTGTGGAAACGGGAAATGAATTGACTCACAGCACACAGTCACACGCTTGCAGCCGGCTTGTAAGCACAACAAAAAAAAGAAAAAGACACTGAGCGTAGATGAGCACTAGGAAGGACTAACATGGATAAGGCGTCAATTGTAAATGGAAAGTTCCACTTCAAAACCCTGCCAGATGGCAGTCTTGACAGGACAAAAGTGATATGCATTTACTGTAAAGCTGTATTTAGTTTCCACCGGAGTACGAGCAGTCTTACGTTTCACTTGTCTGCGAAGCATACAGCTGACGCGGAGAGCCCTCCGCCCCCTTCTGAGGTAAAGCAAACCACGTTGGATGGTGTGGCACGGAGACCACTGGCCGTGTCCACCACACGCCAACTTTCAACAGCGGGGGCTAAATGGGTGTGGCTACGGCTTGCAGGCCAATTAATGTGGTGGAGGACGAGGGTCTGCGCGATATCATATATATTATACTGACCATGGATGAATATGACACTGACTGGATGATTATGGCACTGACTGTGGATTACTATGGATGCTGAACAGCTGTTATAGGCTATACTGCCTAACTGCACTATATCAGTTGAGTCCTGTACTGTATTGCACTGCCCCCTGTTTAATGCACACTTTATTTATTGTTTTGATTTAATTTAATTTATTTTGTGCATCACAGTTTGATGCAATGCATAAGTGTCATCCTTTTGTCTTAATGGCAGCTGAAAAAAGGGGATGAATAGTTCGAGTTGAAAAGTAAAATATAGAAATTTTGGTAGTACTAGTAATCATTACTATGTAATGTTACAATTATGCCCATCTGTTATCTTTGTTGGGCTTGAGTTTATGATTATTTTTTTTACCCTGTGCATCTTTTGTTTTGTTAGTAGTACTTGTCATTGCTCCAACACGAATAAACATGCTGCATCCCACTAGATGGCGCATTTGCCTTATTTACAAGCACCACGGTCATCGGAGCTGATTGCTGACACTCTCAGCAGCGTGCGTCTACTAAGGTCTACTAAGATTCCACAATCTATTACACCTCGTGAGCAAAACAGGCTACAGGTAAAATTAAACATCTTCAGTTGAGCAACTCAGGCAAGTTAAACTGATTTAAAAACAAACAAACACTATAATACTAGGAAAAGAATCCTCTATATGTCAATAAATACAACAGATTGAGTATTCATTAAAAAAAAAATGCTTACTTTAAATAAGAAAATCCAACAAACAAACAAGTGCAACACTAAAAAGCAAACCAACAATCAAAATAATGCTTAATTGCCTTAGTTTCGTCCCACACTTATCAGCTTAGCTACTAAGAATAACACACATTATTCACCTGGACAGAAGGAGGTGCTGAGGAACGTGTTGGTCCTGGAGCTTCCTGGTCAGGATGTTCGGGAGATCCCTCTGGCTCAATGTCTGGAGCGCCAACATATTTTAGAATTGCTCCTGCAGAGACAAAGCTCATTAGATCATCAAGCAAAACAGATCAGAAGCGCATTTTCCTATTTTATTATTACAGTGATGTTGCAGTAATATAGGAAAATTAAAAATTCATTTGTTTTTAAATTAAACATTATGGTTGCAGTGTCCCTTTAAAGCTTTTACCCAATTACAAAACTGTCATTTTTAAGAGTTTTTGGCATTACTTTACACACTGTACTAGTTAAAGTAATAAAACTAAGATAAATGACCCACTGCCATAACAGTCTAAAATAGTCAACACCATGCCAAATAAAGTATTTCCATAAAATACTTCTTTGAATTCTAAAACAGTAGCACATTTCTAATGAAGGGCCTACAAAATACAAACTAAGCTTAGTAAATTCATCCTAAGTTAAGGCTAAAATAACATGAAGAGTCAAATATGTGAGAGACAACTTCCACTGAACAATAACAGGGGACTGACTACAACTACAACTACAACATGCCCTCCCTCCCGCCCTCCCTGTTAGAATGTGAATAAACGGGTGTGGAGTCAATCAGTCATTCCCATGGCAGGATAGGCCAACATGGCAGGATATGGTCAACTTTCATAACAAACAAAAACGCTGATTCATGACGAACAAATATTAGCCAGCCAGCTAACATTTATCCGACGCTAGCTAGCTGGCTAACAGGACAAATAAACAAACATGGGGGGGGGACAACAGCGTTTCACCTCCACCTCTCCAGCCCACATCACAAACAAATAACTTACCTTTCCCCTTTGCAAGTTTTTCTTGATCAGTTTTCTTTTCCTTCCGTTTTTCCGCACCGCTGGGATAACTCCTTTTTGATGCCATAATGGTGTCTGTTTGTTTTTAATCCTCTCGCTAACGGGAACGAATGGTAGCTGTCAATCATTCACGTCATACCTGTGCGTCGCCAGCCCGCTCCGTCACAACCTGCGTGACAGTGCGGCAAGCCCCCAAGAGTCCAAGATGGCGTCCCATTGCTTTCAATGAAGTTGCTCACCCAGCGCATGGCTCCCAAAAACTTTTTGACTTCCGCATTGATGGGATAATAGAGCATGCGCAGTTGTGTCAGTGTGGAGACCGTCACTGACAGACGTGCGCGCTCACGAACCGTAAAAAATTCAACATGGAAATGACTGTATTTTTTA
>NW_027466095.1:1942500-1982500 GCF_046127955.1 Nelusetta ayraudi
ACATGACTGACTGCTGTCCTCCTACCTGGACAATGCAATCTCACGTTCATTCTGCTGCAGATGGCCATTTTCATTTTACACCGTCCAAATTTACAGCTCAGGGTGCTGGGACGAATTCCAAATTGTGTGCAGATACAGGCCTACACTTCAAATAATTATGAGAAAAATCCAACGTAAAGAGAGCACTTCCATTAGGAAATAGTCAACATGAAATTTCGTCTTCTACTGACACCTGCTGGTCAAATTGAATCGTTGCAAATATTGTGAACAAGTTGTCATCTAATTCTAATCCTAAACAATATGGCCATTCCAAGTGAAGTATTAAGACAATTAATCAGGTTTGTACTGCTTGATTGAACACATTCATCCCGTTCCAGTGCACTAAAACCCACTTCCCTTCAGGACCGTGTCAGCGAAGCCAAAACTTCCTTGAGTGACGCTGTTTCCCAGCATGCAATGCGAGCTAGCGATTCACAATACTATTTCATCACAAACATGGATGTAAAAAATAAAAAGGAACGAAAAATGAAACTTCAGGAACACCAACCATTGCAATACAAGCAGAACTGGGCAGAAGTTTTATATTATGTACACCATAATACAGCCTTCTAGTGGCCAAGCTATTTAATTCGTCTCTTCCTAAAGCACTTCCATAGGTGGAAGGTTATCATAGAGGTCATGTGCTGTGTGTGTCACCCCACCAACCACCTCGGGGAAGGTCTAAGACAAGAGCCAATCGATACACTTGCAGGGTATCACCTGATACGGTTTAGCGAGTGAACAGAAAATATGGGTCAACGTGGGCAGTCATCACAGGTGAAGCTTTCTGGCGGAAATGATGCACTACAAGTGGACGTGACGCTCATGAGTGCGATGGATGAGGTAGAGCAATGCTCCAGAACCCGATTCAGACTACTCTCCCTCCACTTTTTTTGTTTTGTATGAGCGTTTAAAAAAACAACATCATGATAATCAAATAAGCTTTAGTTTATTAATCAGAATTAAAACAAGTAGGTTTTGCCCTTACAAGGTTGTAGATTTGTTATAGATGAGTTCCTTTGTTGGAGTTCGGCGGCCAGCACCGAGCGATGATTGCTCACCCACTTATTGAGCTTAAATCCACCTCTACCGCACAGGTCTGTTAGCTGCTGGTACAGATGTATTGCTTGTTCCACCGTGCTGACGGCCTTTAGACAATCATCCACGTAGAAATTTTGACAAACAGTGTTTATAACCTCGGCTGGGAAGTCATGCTGATTGTCGTCGAATGAAGCACAGCTTGGGGATGACACTGCCCCAAAGATGTGGACCAGCATCCTGTGCTCTTGTAGGTCCTTTGTAATGTCCCCATCTGGCCACCAGAGGAAGCGTAAGAAGTTTACATCCTGGTTGGAAACTCTTACTTGATGAAACGTTCCCTCGTGTCAGTCATGAATGCTACAGGGCCTTGGCGAAAACGAAGCAGCACACCTAGCAGTGTACTTGTCAAATTGGGACCCTGCAGGATCTCTTTATTTAATGATGTTCACTCACTTTCAATCTCACAGCCACTAAAAAACCTAAAAAACCCACCAGTCTGCTCCGAACCCAAATCCAAAAAGAACGAGAGTTTGGGGTCCGTAGCGATGGCACAAAGCGTAGCATCGAAGTCTTGTTGTAGCCCTCCAACAGCAAACAACGTTCTTGTCTGCCTTTTAAAATAACCAGGAACACAAGAAATAGGGTACACCTTATCTGCAAAGCAAGTAACACGTACATTATGAACTATCGTTCCATATCATAATAGATTTAATATGTCAACTGAAAGCAGCTGACTATATATATATACATATATATATATATATATATATATATATATGTACATATATATATTAACCTCTTTCATTGAACTCCAAAACATACATGGTCAGAATCCATATTATTATTATGTTGTTGTTTTTTTTAAATGCTCATACAAAACAAAAAAAAAAGTGTGACATCCACTTGTAGTGCATTATTTTCGCCAGCAAGCTTCTCTTGTTCCGACTGACTACATTGACCCACATTTTCGTATACTCAGACACCCTGCAGATCCCTTGCAAGGGCCCGGTGGAGTGACGCGCAAACAGCACGTGATCTCTACGATGAGCTTCCACCCACGGAAGTACCATTGGAGGACACGGCTTAAATAGTATGGCTTGTCCACCAGAAGGCTGTATTATGGTGTACATAATATAAAACTTCGGCCCAGTTCTGCTTCTATTGCAATGGATGTTCCTGAAGTTTCATTTTTCCCTTTTTCCCTTTTTATTTTTTACATCCATGTTTGTGATGAAATAGTATTGTGAATTGCTAGCTCGCATTGCATGCTGGGAAACAGCGTCACTCAAGGAAGTTTTGGCTTCGCTGACACGGTCCTGAAGGGAAGTAGGTTTTAGTGCACTGGAACGGGATGAATGTGTTCAATCAAGCAGTACAGACCTGATTAATTGTCTTAATACTTGACTTGGAATGGCCATATTGTTTAGGATTAGAATTAGATGACAACTTGTTCACAATATTTGCAACGATTCAATTTGACCAGCAGGTGTCAGTAGAAGACGAAATTTCATGTTGACTATTTCCTAATGGAAGTGCTCTCTTTACGTTGGATTTTTCTCATAATTATTTGAAGTGTAGGCCTGTAGTTGATGAGGAATCACGGTGTGCTAACGCTACTCAAACAGCTTAGATGAAAAAAAGGGAGTGTGATTTGGGTTTGTGGTACATTATGACAATCTTGGACTTGCAAGACTGAGGCGACGGTTCAATTCCCATCAATGTGTATTATATATGTGTTATTTAGCTCATCTATTCTACATTTTAAATAGATCACATTTGACATCTGACCCACTGAACACTTACTATTGAACATATTTTTAAACTATGGGCTATTTAGTCCTGTTTTAGGATATAATATAATTCATTGCACAAACTGTCAGGCTAAGTATAAGAGCTATAGTCTACTACAATCAGTCGTGCCAAAAAAGAGACATTGTCTTTATTTTTCATTTTTATTTTATTGTGTCAGCATTGAACCATACAAGCATGTCGTGTTGTCCAACAAGAATGCATGGCGAATCAAATCCCAAACAACCTATGAAACAATGAACACGTTTCCATTGCACTTCATTTTATTGAGCACTAGATGACCTCCTCGAGCACTGTGTCATTGAAGCCTCGAGGAATGAACCATTTTTTGAAACGAGTGTCGAAGCTTCAACAAAGCCTCGATCGGCCATCACTACCTACGGCTGCGTGCTCTAACACCATTTCAGAAGTGACTAACTGCAGAGTTGGGAGCGGAGGAGGGATGACCGTCAGGCTGGCTCGACTGCTCCTCCTTCTCAGCCGTGGCGCGTCCAATCAGCAGCCGACATCCAGGACTGCACCTGCAAGGCGTCATCCACTCTCTCTCTCACACACACACAGACACAAAGATAGAGGCACCTAGACCCACCCGTGAGTCATAACACTCCGTGTGGATCTTTTAACTCTGGCATTGAAAGGGGGTGCTAGCGCTAGCCGTTTGCTAAGCTATGTACAGACAGCACCACCGCTTGCCGAACCACATAGTCACACCGTTTATATACAACAACTTGTCATCAATATCTCTAAAGTAGAAGTCAAGAACTTTTTTCAAAAACGATAACTAACTCAAACTTTTTTGTGTGTTTAAAAAAACAAACTAAAACAAACTTAAATTGAAGCCATATTTCACTTTGTTTACGTCTGTCAAATGAATATTTGCCCAGGAAAATCTTTTAGTTTTACGCAGCATCACCTAAATGCACCTCGCTTTCTGTGACGTCACCCCTCTTTCACAGCAGTATGTTGACGAGCGACTCGCGGCGGGAAAATCCGATATGCTGCTTTTTCCCAATACGACGAAGACAGTGACAAAAGCCAATGTCTTGTGGTGGAAAGACACAATATATGTGGCTTGCTTCTAAAAAGGGAAACACCCAGACAAACCTCCATTTAAGAAGCTCACACAAAGCAGTAGTGAACATTTTTATTGAGACTGGGAAGTAGACACGACAGTTTGACTCAGTTGACTCAAATATCCTGTGGCGATGAGAGTGGTTATGGCTATCTGATAAAGCAAGATTTAATATTGGGAATTTAACAAAATGAAAAGGAACCGACAACGCCACCCTGGGAATTTCACCCAGGGAGTTCTACTAAACACAAAAGTAATAATTAGGCACACAGGTAAGTTCTACGAGGAAGGAGTAGGAGACGTGGTTCAGAATGTTTAAAATATCAAACCAACTTTTATTCAACATTTAAAAATAAAAGGAACAAACAGACCAACACTTAAAACAGAGCTACTGAGCTCCTTATTCTTGGTGTAGAAACTGAGGCTTACCGATGAGGGGGCCAAACGGGGGAGGAACCAAAGAAAACAAGGAACACCCCACTCACACGTGACACACCTGCAAAGAAAGTGAAGTGCAAAAAAAGAAGAAGAAAACAACCACAATCCCGGTGTAGTATCTGAATCTGTGCATATGACAGCATTTGACCTAATGTATATGGCCTGATGTGAGGTCAGCAGTACATCTGCTGCACACCTTCCATAAGGGCGTCTGTTTCCGTATATGGTCTTATCGTTGCCCACGGTCACCAAATTAAAACCAGATGGCCATAGGGGGACGCAATTATGGAATGCATACATCCTCCTTCCCTCCCAGCATCTTCCTCCCTGGTTACTGAGGGTATAAGAGGGGATGTGAACAAAGGATCATCGGAGTTGCTCACATCTGGCCCAGAGACATCCCCAGGCTTTCTAGGTGCCTGTCTGACTTCTGACTTCTTTGCAAATAAACCAGTTTTTATCCAACTAAGTCTGTGTCAGTGAAGACTCCTTCAACATCTACATCACCTGATTGTGATTGAGAGGTCCTCAGCAGCCAATCACTGTTGGGAGTCCAGCCTTCAAACACTCCTCCTGAATCCACAGTCACATCTGTGAGCATCTGGAACTTTGGCCCCGATCCTCCACACCACACAACTTGGGATGACAGCGCCACCTACCTGTATACTTTCAGCAGCCAGTCCCATGTTCTGACCCGTTTCCACTGTGGCCTGTTGGCTCATCTGGTCCAAAGTCTGGATCATCAGTGTCCAGGTTCATGGAATGAGTCAGTGTGCCGCCATCCTGTGATGTCATGATAGAGAATCACTCTATTTATACTAATGTGCAGAACCACTGGAGTGTGGAAGCAGACAGTTACCATAATCCAAATGAAAAAGCAACAGCAGAAATGCTTTTTCATTTTAAGAACGTGGCTGCATTATTTGACTCATAAATAAAATCACCAATAAGTCCATTATGGTCCGAGTATGTTTTGGTCATTGGATTGAAAAAACAAAAACGGACGCTAATTTGTTTTTCGTTTTACAATGAAAAAAAAACAAATATGAAATATGAGACATTTTTCCTTTTAACTGTGTGATATTAAATACAAGAAAATTTGAAAATGGCTTGATTCTATTTTTATAGTTTGAAGAACAAAAAATAAAATCACTAAAACACAAAGACAAAAAACAGTGCGTTTTACCCTGGTCTTTGGAGGGAGGTACGAGATCAGCAAGTTAGAGGCTCGTGTTGACTCAGGCAGAGCGCTGCAGATTTGCTCACTGGTTGTAGGAGAAAAGCTAATTGTTCATTGTAAATGTCTCTGGAACCCTACTCAGAAATCATTTTTCACATGGCAAGACAAGGCAAGGCATCCTCACAAGTTTCTGAGCGGACATCGCTGGAAAGTGGCAGGACAAGAGGTTCCTCTGCAAGAAATGTGAGAAGAGTTTGTGCTGAACATGGATGGCCTAAATGTGAAGGGGCTCCCCGATACACAGCTGGAGATCGAAGTGGCAAAAGCAATAACTGAGGTGTTGTAACAACTCCACTGGCAAATTAAACACGCTTCACAATGCTTCTGTGCTAGGACTGAAAACCCTCTAGTGAACCAAAATTGATTAATTAATTCCAACATCCCCCCTTTTGACACATGGTCTAAACCGTGCGTCAATTTAGCGAAATGTGAAAATAAATGTTTTGGCAGACACGGGTTACCGTTTGGTCCCACCCAAATGTCAGTAACGTGGTCCCAGCATGCGCCGGCGGAGCGCCAAGCGGCCTTCTCCTTCGCTGTGGCGAGGGACTGCATTTCAGCCAGTGATGCATCAGCCTCCTCAAATGAGGCTGTCATCATCGGGGCTGACGAGGGTGCAGGCTGCCTCGCAGCGGACTTTGCTGCCGCGTCAGCTCTGGCGTTGCCCTGGGAAACAGGGTCACGAAGGTTAGTGTGAGCAGAACATTTACACACTGCTATTTGGGAGGGCAAAAGTATGGCTCGCAAGAGGTCAGCAATAAGCACATGATTCAACACCGGCTTCCCGTCTGACTTGAGGAAGTCCCTGCATTTCCACAGTGCCCCAAAGTCATGAACGACACCAAACGCATAACGGGAGTCTGTGTAGATTGTGACAGACTTGCCCTCTGCAAATTTATACGCTTCAGTTAGCGCAACCAGCTCTGCCCCTTGTGCTGAGAGGTGACATGGAAGGGAGTCAGAGCAGATGACCTCCGAGTCGGAGACAACTGCGTAACCAACTCTGTTGGCGCCTTTGTCGTCCCGGAATGCTGAACCATCTGCGTAGAAAACAAAATCAGCATTAGCAAGGGGTTCGTCAGGTCAGGTCAGGTCGGGGGGAGAAAATTGTGTCTAGCTCTGCTATGCAGTCGTGTGTGGGTTGGGCACGTTCGGTGCCCTGGCGTGGACAGCAGCGTTAACTGCTCTCAAATGTTGAACAAACCTCCAGTCATCACGTTGAGGAGGAACTCTGGCCTTTTTTACAGGGAACATGGGCGTGCGCACTGGCGAGTCGGGGCATGGGACAATGACACCTGCTTCGAGAAGAGAATCAGAAACAGGAGTGATCCCTTCAACAGCTTCTGGCTTCAGAGGATATTGCGGCTGGTTGGGCCGAATATCACTTTTGGGTGTGATCTTCACCGGTTCGGCACCTTTGATCAGTCCCACATCGTATTTGTGAGCAGCCCACAGTGAGGAGGGAACCTCACTCAGTTCCTCGGGCAGCTGCGATGTGTCAGTGAAACATGCAAAACTCGTGTTGTGGCGCTCGCTGTCACGTGTCTCTGTCAGGTGCAGACAGCGAAGAGCCTGTGTTTCCAGTGGAAAATCAGTCTTATGCACATTCAGGGTGGGGGAGTAAAAATGTCCCCGCTCCTTTCGGTGCCAGTCTTTGGTCGACAGGCATTTCGTCAAAAACGGACCTAGGTCCTTCCACTCATCGCCTGGACTCTTGGAAAGTGAAATGTGTGGGGTAGACCCACGGACAGAAAAAAAAGAAATGCACTCTGCTCTGGTGTGAGTGAAACAGAGGCAACGCATCGTTGGGGGCCCCAAAACAACGTAGAAACAAAGAGGTCATCATTCACGCTTGGAAAAAAAAAAAAAAAAAAAACTGACTCTCAAACACACTGTTTCTTTCACGAGTTGCACTGGCTGTGCAGTGCAAATTGGGAGCTTTCATGAAGTGAGCATCACCCGGCACCTTATCGTTAGCCGCCACTATCAATTCTTCTGGGGCCTCGAGGGGAAGCAACCACTGATAGACATGCAAGAGAGGCTTAGGAATTTGAGCCAAGGTCGAGGAAGATAACGACCTGGCAACAATCAACCCGTCGGGGGTGGAGATGGGATTCATGCCCATGGCTAGAAGCAAATCTCTTCCCAACAAATTCATCGGACACACTTCTGACAATACAAAGCTGTGTTTAATTTGGTTTTGTGATGTGCATGTCTCGTCGCCGTAGTCAATACAAGTAAGTGGAGTGGTGAGAGGCTCTCTCTTCTTCGTTCCAGCTGCCCCGACAGAATAAACATATCTCCCACTTTTTTTTTTTACACTGGGGAAGTTCTTCTGCACGAAGGAGCGACAATGTTGCTCCGCTATCGGCTAGGAACGTGATATTTTTACCCATGATTCTAAAAGTGACCCGCGGCAGTTTCTCAAAAGCAGCTTCTTTATACAACGTGTATGTGGGAGGAGGCGGCACGTGACGACGCTCTAAACCTGTCAATGGTGCTCAAAATTTGGTCACGTAAATCAACCTCGAACTCTGTGTCAGTGTCAATGCATGTCTCACCGTCAGGCTGAGAGCAATCAGTCGAACCTAAATCATTGTCAAAAGAAAAATCAGCATCGACATGTAAATCAGTATACGTTTCCGAATAATCAACATCAGAATATGAATCAGTGTACGTGTCTGCAGGGGAAAGGGAAGTTAGAGGGGACAGCAAGCATTTCTTCATTGCAAGAAGCGTGTTGCATGTGTGTGTGTGCATCACTTCCCTGCAAAGACGCTGTAGGCCGGGGGTCCGTCTCGCCGGGTCCATGCCGTGTCCCGCACTCCACTCTCCCCCCTCAGCTGCTCTGAGTTGGATCCTCTTTTCCGGCCCTCGCGATCACTCTCTTGGCTGCGGTGGGCATGGTTCTGCCCGCGGTGTCTTCCTTTGTCAGGGCATTCTCTGGCCCAGTGACCCATTCGGCCGCAGATGTGGCACGCCCCCTTTTCGCCTCTGTCTCCGCTAGTCGCCCTTCGTCGGTTGTCATTGTTCCTGTAGGGCCGTCTCGCCGTGTCACTGAGGTGCTTCATCATGGTGAGGGAGGCACGCTTTATCTTCTTGTCCTCTGCATCACTGGCCTCCTGCAGAAGCCTCTCAGCGTGCACTGCATGACGTCGGACCTCTGTCAGCCGGGCATCTTCAATCCCCACGCAGCAGCTTCTGTTAACTGCTTTGGCGATCTGGGGGAGCAGCCCTTGTCTGAAAGCAGTGATGAGGCTGGCCGTTTGGTTGACGGCAGTCCTGATGAACGTGGCGACGCTGCGGCGTCGGTGCTGGAGTGCGCAGGGTTTTACGGTGGTAGCGTTGGATGAGGGCAGGCGGGAGGAGGGAAGACAGGCATGTCCAGGAGAGGGTCCCTCGGGCCTGTAAGAGAAGGATACAGACGATTTGGTGCATTTGAATGCTCGTGTGTGAGCGGCTCCTTTTCTCCCTCCTCTGGGGAGTGTGTGTGAGTGTGTGCACCCTCTGCCGTTATCTCTGTCACCCCTGTGCTCCAGCGCCCAGCGCTGTTCACACGTTTGTTTGTTTTTTTTTTACTTGTTTCCTGTCCCTGACTTCTGCTTCAGTTTTCCAAAATGAAAAACACCTTTCATGATCTTTGATGATCTGAATTGCATATTTGTTTTTTTTTTCCTTTTTTGTAACCTTTCCCTCTGCTATCTTCAATTTATCCCGGAGGTTTCTCAATTCCTCCAAACTCAGTGATCCCCCTGCTGGGAAATCATACTTTTCAACCCAAATTCCCAACATGTCAAGACAATCTGGACCATATTTTTTCCTCATGTCGTCCACAATTGGTCCCCCCTGGGGAACAGCAGCAGCCACTTTGCTCTGGTTCTTCCCCAGCACTGTCTAGCTAGACTTATTACTCTGACTTTTCACTAAGTTTTCACAAAATTCCAAGTCAGAAAATACACAGGCGTCCCCGTGCACCCCTTTTTCTTACTCTGGAGCAAAAGGGTAGAGAAAAAACTCACCCCTCTGGTAGTTTACCTACCAGAAGCTTCCGGCTCACTTGTGGAGCGGGAATTTCAGTGTTGATTCAGAATCAACACCGACCTGACAGGCACGGTTAACGTATGCGCTCCGTCCTGCCCCGGGACCGTTCGTAGACGACAAGGAAAACAACCCACTGGTCACTGATATGTCTGAGACAAGAACAATTACTTCTCACCCGATCTCTGAATCAGCACTTCCCTTCCAGGTTCACTTGGATAGACGTGAAGCCGATCAGATCCACTCTTAGACGCCGATCCTCTCATCTCTGAATGCTTGGTTCGAGGTAGAGTGGGAACGAGGAGTTTCCTCCGTTCCTGGTCCCGGGCCCTCAACGTCCCAGAGTTCCACTGACGGGTCTCCAGCAATCCTGTTCGTGACGCCAAATTGTTGTGGAAAAGAGCGAAGAGGAATACTGGGATAATAAGTAATTTAATGAACAAACAATAAAAAAAGGGATCGGAGCTCCGAGGCACAAAACACATTAAAATGGGAGTGCGAGTGCGAGGTGGGAAGGAGGAAGAAGGTCTCTTATACACAGGACTGGGAGGGGATAAGATAAGGAAAGAACAGGGAGGAGAACAGAGAGAGACAAACCAACGACTATACGATAGTTGACCGATTTCACAGCTCATATCCTGTACAGGGAGAGGATGAGCACATCAGTGGCAGGCCATAAAACAAAGTGAAATACGATGCGTATATGTTAGCCTAGGATTCTAACAGTTTACACGTGCTACTAGTGATCATACAATATAAACCAAGATAAAGAATAACACAAGAATACTCTATCATGTTCGACCCATCTTAATAACCGAGATTTTTTTTCCAGGTGCGCTTTGCTCATCTCTTTGTACCAAATATTTAGGGGAGTTTTTATAACATCACATAGGTTATTAGAGTATATAGTCTTGAAAGCTTTGTCACCCAGCAGAGATTGAAGTGGGATATCTAGTTGGTCAAATTCTAGCTCCTTCCATTTTGCATCGTAACCCGCCCTGCACCAGTAGACTATATACTGCAGTTGTGCTGCTTTATAGTAGTCCTCCAAGCATGGGAGTGACATCCCTCCCTGTTAAGTGTAATGTTTTGTAGCGTACCCTTGGTTTCATGTTCTGCCATATGAATCTAGAAATGATCCGATTCCATTCACTGAATTTCTTATTGGGTATTTCTACAGGTAGCGATTGGAGTAGAAATAACAATTGTGGTAAAATAACCATTTTTTAAGTATCTATTCGGTTGTAAAAATCAAGTACTAGGGGGGTCCAACTGTCCAGATCATTTTTAATTTTGGTTGTGATGCTACCGTAGTTTACACTATATAAATCTTTGGGGGTCTTGGGAATATGAAGACCTAGGTATTTCAAAATTCTGGTTTTCCATTTAAATTTAAAGGACTTACGTATGTTTTCTTGAGGTATGTAATTAAAAGTAAGAGTTTGAGTTTTCTCTATGTTCAATTTGTATCCCGAATATGAACCACATTGGTCGAAGGAGGGCATTCATTTAGGGAGACTGGTATCCGGGTCGGATAAAGTCACCAGGATGTCATCTGCATATAAACATGTCTTATATTCTTTCCCCTTGAATAGTATTCCCATGATTTCTGGGTCTTCCCTAATCTTTTGAACAAGTAGCTCTATAAATAGAGCAAACAAGATGGGGCTCAGTGGGCAGCCCTGTCAGCAACCCCTCTCCAAACGGATTGTACCTGAAAGACTGCCATTTATTCTGATCCGGGCCACAGGTGAATTTTAAACATTTTATAACTGTATTGTTAAAGCCAAAATGTTGCAGGACCAGGTATAAAAATTCCCATAGAACAGAGTCAAAAGCTTTTTCTGTGTCAAAGCTAATTGCTAAGGACATTGTGTTTCCTTTGCTCATTATATGTAACAGATGTATAGCTCGCCTAACATTGTCTTGTGTTTGTCTATTTTTAACAAAACCTGTCTGGTCCGTGTCAATTAGGTTAGGGATAATATTTTCTAGTGTGTTGACAATAATTGAAGTGAAAATTTTATAATCAGTGTTTAAAACTGAGATAGGTCTGTATGAGCTGCAATCTGTCCTAGCTTTCCCTGGTTTCAGTATTACAGATAATATGGCCTGTTTCCAAGATGGTGGGGTCTCGCCACCTTTTAAGACATAGTTAAAACAATTTAATAAATAGCAGTGGGGTCACAGAGTCCCTAAAAGTCTTATACCATTCTGCTGGTAGTCCATCTCCCCCGGCTGCTTTGCTTGTTTTCAGTTTAGAAATTGCCTTGTCGACCTCTGCATTTGTAAACTCTGTAGTTAAGCACTTATTTTGTTCTGTGACAACAGATGGCAGGTCTAGGGATTTCAAAAAATTGATTGACTGTTACTGCTTCTGCTAATTCGGGTTGAGTGTATAAATTCCTGAAGTATGATTCAAAAGACTTATGTATTGCTTCTGGCTTATAACACATCTGGTTGGTGACCGGGTCCTTTACTTTATGTATGGATAAGAGTTTTTTAGCACGGGGTCCATTTTCATCGTGGGTTTGTTTGATATACTGAAGTGTAAGTTCCTCCTGGTCGTTCAGTTTCTTATTTAGTTCTGATTTTACTACGGTTATTTGTTCCAATAAGGTGGGGTCGTTAGTCTCTACATGCTTCTGTTCCAGTGAGTCTAATTTACTTGTCAAGTCGTTAAGGTGTTTAAGTTTTTCTTTTTTCCTTTGTGATGCCCAACTTATAATCTTCCCACACAATACTGCTTTTCCAGCATCCCATAAAATACTCTGTGACGTCACTGTGCTACCGTTAAGGTCTGTATATTCCTTCATTTCTTTCCTCATGTAATCTTCAAATCGGGTGTCATTTAATAGGGAGGTGTTGAGTCTCCAAATAGTGTGTTTTTGTGTGGGACACCTACATTTATTTTCACATATACACCTGAGTGATACTGATCCTCGAGTAAACTGAATGAGGGTGAGAGTAAAAAGTCAATTGTTTAGTGGATGGATGAAAATCCCTCCATACATCAAACATACCAATCCTTTTAATCATCTTCTTAATATTTAGTGACTCAGGATTTGTTTTCTTTGTCGGGTTTGATCAGTCTAGAGTGGGATGCAGCTGTACATTCCAAGGGGACTCGTGCCACGCAAAGCCTATTCCGACCTGGCGATCCTCTTTGAATCCATTAGCAACCAGCTACATTACCCTGGGCAGCTTCACGGGTACAGGTGGTTGTATGCTAAATGCAGAGAAAATGGACTGCGTGTGAGAAAAGAGTCTGTGCGTTTGGTTTTGAAGGAGCTGGATCCAAGAGGAGTGTCATTAAGGCAAGCGGGGCGTCTCAGACGGAGGAATTACTTCTCAAACTTCTCAACTTCATCTGGCACCTGGACTCATATGATGAACTGAAGCCATATGGTATTTGTGTGAATGGATGTATCGATGGCTTTTCAAGAAAAATAATCTGGCTCAATGCTTACGCAACAAGTAGTGACCCAAAAGTAATTGGAGGGTGCTACATAGAAGCGGTACAGCGTTTTGGGGGGTGCCCTAGAGTTGTTCGAGGCGACCTTGGAACCGAAAATGGCCATGTTAGAGGCTTCCAGCGTTTCCTCGTCCCTGTTCAACCAGACGACACCCTCGATAGTTACTTGGAGGGGGCCAGCACCGCCAATCAAAGAATTGAATATTGGTGGGGTTTCCTGCGTGGCCAGCGCATGGAGTTCTGGTTAGCCTTGTTATCAGACCTCAGAGACAACGGGCATTTTGATGGCGAGTTTCTGGACAAAAGTCTCCTGCAGTTTTGTTGTATGGGCCTCCATACAGGTGAGTTCATGAATAATGTTTTATTTTCATTTTGTGCGCATGTGTATGTGAGTGAGAGAGAGGGGAGGGAGGACAGAAACGGGAAAGGGGGTGTTGGGAAGACAGACAGACAGAGATGGGAGGAAAGGAAAAAGAATGCTAAAGAGAAGGGGTAGAAAAGGGAAAGGAACAGAGATGGAAGGGGAGAGAGATGGAACAGAAGGGTAGAAACAGAGAGGATAAGAGATGGGGAGAAAGGGGGGGGAGGGATGAACAGAGACAGGGAGGGAGGGAGAGGGTGGGGTTGCTCATGTGTGAATGCTGTAATTTAGTGTTTTATTTATGTTCTGCTGGCACAGCTCTTCCTAAATGTATACATTTTCTACAGGATGAGTTGGATGACACTGCACAGGTGTGGAATGCACACAACATCAGGCCATCAAGAAACCTGAACGTCCCCAGCGGTCGGCCTAATGTGACGCATGCTGTTCCTGAACTTGACCGAACAACAGATTTTCTCTCCCCTGTTGAAGATGAACACATTCAACTGTGCAAAAATGAATGTGTCTTTCGGCTGGCTGTACCATGTAATCCAGATATTTATGAACTCTGTATCATCTTTATGCCTGAGTCCCATCTTGCTCCACCAACAGATCCGTATCAGGCTGTGAACTTGTATTTGCACCTAAGAGAGGCCATCACTGCATCTCTCTAAACCACCCGACCCTCTCCACAGGATGGACACTTATTCCACTGCAGTGCGCCTCCCCCTGACCCTATCCAGAGAATGGACACTAAATTGTTGTGAACCTCCTGTTATTTTGTGTATTGTTAAATCTCTAGTGTTCCTTTTAAAAATACACAGGGATATTGGTTATTTACTGCACTCCTTTGTTTCTGTTATTACGCAATCCTTATGGTGATGCTATTTACTGAATTTACTTTTTGACCTGAAGGTCGTGTGTGCAAAGAGCTGTTAAATAAAAGTAGCCATGTGAAAGAACTTAACTATGTTCAGAACAAAGTTGTTGAAACATTGAGAAACACAGAAGCACAAGGTTACTTTAAGATTTACTTTAATTATTCTTCACTTCCATGAATTAATGAACATTAACGTGATTCTTTAAAGTCAACAATTCCTGAAAAATTAAACCGGTGTTGGACAACTCGTTCTGAATGCTTGGTTAGAGTAAACAGATGGACCTGTAAGCAGTCATTTTCAAAACAACATTTTCACTTTCAACAACAACAAAAAAAAAAAAACTCATAAAACTCTGCTGAAGCATTTACTAGTCTGTAACACAGGTGTAACTATGGAAGCAGATAGTTACCATAATCCAAATAAAAATGCAATAGCAGAAATGCTTTTAAATTTTAAGAACGAAGCTGCATTATTGGACTCATAATTAAAATGGTTAATAAGTCATTCAATCTGCATTTTCATTTTCTTCTGCAAGACTGCTCATTCTTGTACTTAATTCAAATGAAAAAGGAAAACACATTTGAGATTTAATTTTCAAAACATGCACCAGCAAAGAGTTACCAAAATTCAAAATTCAAAAATGAAAAAGCAATAGCAGAATGCTTTTTCATTTTAAGAACGAAGCTGCATTATTTGACTCATAATTAAAATCATTAATAAATATTGCTATATGCATTTTCATTTTCTTATTCGTGTCGCACCTTTTATGACACAATCAAAAAGAAAACTGAGAGCATTGCTTTTTAATTTTCGTGGTCCTGCCCTGCACAAGAGTTACCACAACTCGAAAACGAAATCGCAATCTCAAAGTAAGCGCGCGGCGCAGGAAAGCACAGCACCTCCGCTGTGGGTATGGCGGTATGACACCAAGTGTCATTTGCCTCCTGTTATGTGTAAATTCTAATGTTTGTGAATTTAAGAAAGATATATATATATATATATATATATATATATATATATATACATATATATATATATATATATATATATATATATATATATATACATACATATATATATATATTTATTTTTATTTATTTTTTTTATTTAAAAAGAAAAGAAAAGAAAAAAAAGGTATGGCGGTATGACACCACTTTGCCATCATTCCTTCTTTCACGTCATTGAAGTTGAAATCGCCGAAAAACGTGGACCACTGACAGATCTCGCACCAGCATCTGCCACCAGTCGACGGATTGATCTGTTGCTTCGCATCCTTCGTCGGATGGACTGGTGGCCGACGCCGAACGGAAGCAATGATCCATTGCATCGCATCCTGCGACGGATGGACTGGTGGCCGACGCCGAACAGCTGTTACTCCACCCATGTAACAAATAGCTTTAGCTTTGATGTTGTGCTGGTGCATCAAGGTGTTCCATAACTGACAACAGGTTGGCTAGGGCAACCTTGTTTGCGTCCGTATCTGGGACGGCAGAATACGAGCATCAGATTCAGATACACTATTCAACTCCACCTGGGAAGCTAAATCCAGCAGGGTTTGAACAATTGTGTCAATGTGCGCCATGCTCAAATCTTTCCGACCAACGAGATCCGTCAGTGGTCCACGTTTTTCGGCGATTTAAATCTCGTTTACCGGCAACTTCAATGACGTGAAAAGTAACGATGGCAAAGTGGTGTCATACCGCTATACCTTTTTTTTGTTTTGTTTTGTTTTTTTAAATATACAGTATATATATACATTTATTAAATTCACAAACATTAGAATGAACATAACAGGAGGCAAATGACACTTGGCGTCATACCGCCATACCCACAGGTGGAGAGCTGCTGACGTTACTTTCCTGCGCCACGCGCTTACTTTGAGATTGCGATTTCGTTTTCGAGTTGTGGTAACTCTTGTGCAGGGCAGGACCACGAAAATTAAAAAGCAATGCCCTCAGTTTTCTTTTTGATTGTGTCATAAAAGGTGCGACACGAATAAGAAAATGAAAATGCATATAGGAATATTTATTAATGATTTTAATTATGTGTCAAATAATGCAGTTTTGTTCTTAAAATGAAAAAGCATTCTGCTATTGCTTTTTCATTTTTGAATTTTACATTTCATATTGAATTTTGGTAACTCTTTGCTGGTGCATGTTTTGAAAATTAAATCTCAAATGTGTTTTCCTTCATTTGAATTAAGTACAAGAATGAGCCGTCTTGAGGGGGGCGCTAGTGAGATGCGAGCAGAGTAGATGTGTTTTTTAGAGCTCCTCACAGCATGCCAAATCTTACTATTTAAAATCGCTTTTTTGAACACTTGACTCGATTTCTTTCTGACAGACTTTATTTCGTGTTTACACCACCGCTGAGTGGTAAGCAAAAATGTCCGGTAAAAATGCTCGAAATGGAAAGGGAGCCAGCCGCCCGTCGTCGCTAGCCGACACTCCAGCTAGTGCCAGTCGCGACCAAGCTAGCAAGAATTCGCCGGGCAAGTCGTCAGCTGAAGAGGACGACGAGCTTCCACTTGCTTGGCATAAAATGTCAAACATGCTTTTGCAGTCCTTTCACGAGCGGTTTGACAAGTTTGAGCAGAGTTTTCAGAACATTCTGGCTGCCCAGCGGGAGCTAACCGAGAGGCTGACTACCACCGAGTGCCAGGCTGCGGATCATGAGCAACGTATTTGTGCGGTGGAAACTTCCGTCACTGAACTGCAGTTAGAGAACAAGAAGCTACGGGCCAAGCTTTCCGATCTCGAAGGGAGATCCAGGCGCAACAACATAAGAATTCTTGGCATCCCAGAGGGTGAAGAGAAGGGGAGGCCGACTGAGTTCGTGTCCGACCTGATCCCCAAGCTGCTGGGCGACGACAACTTCACCAAGCCGGTCGTTATCGATAGAGCGCACCGTATACAACAGCCCAAACCACCGGAAGGCTCCAAACCCCGCATGATAATCGCACGGGTGCATCTAACACAGGAGAAGGAAAAGATCCTGCGGCTCGGGAGGCAGTGCTCCATGGAATACGAAGGTAACCGAATCCTAATCTTTCCCGACTACACCGCGGAGGTGATGGAACAACGGCGAAACTTCCGTGAGGTGCTGCAGCTGCTCAGAGAGAAGGAGATCCGCCACTCGCTGCGCTTCCCGGCCAGACTGCACATTCATCACCAAGGGCAAGTAAAAACATTCAACGACCCGGACGAAGCTAAGACTTTTATCAACCAAAAACTCTGAGAGCTCTCTTTTCTGTTGGTGAATAGAGTCTAAACATGTTCTGAGCAAAATTATACTTACGCGTTTTTGTTTTTTTTTGGTTTTGTTTTTGTTTTTCAAAAGCTAAATTCATATCTCTAGTGTGCTGATGAGGGGCGGTTGGATGGAGTTGTTCTGCTTTTTTCTTTTGACCCGCGTTCCCAGCTTAAGATGAGGGTAACTATGCTTCGTTTGGGGAAGCTTTGGGTGGGGGGCTTGTTGGGGTGTTTAATTGTTCATGTTATTATTTTTTTTTTCTGTTTGGGGCTGGCTGCCAGACTAATTGTTAAGTTTGTATCTCATTCTAATGCAACAGGTACCATGCGTGAATAAAATTTATTTAGTGCATGTCCTTGGTCTCTTGGAACGTACGTGGTTTAGGTCACCCAGTTAAACGAGGCAAAGTGTTTTCACATCTAAAATCACTGAAATCTGACATTATGTTTTTGCAAGAAACACACGTTAAAGCCACTCAGCATCGGAGACTCAGGGCCAACTGGATTTCACAGGTCTATCAGTCACCGTTCACATCAAAAGCCCGAGGCGTTGCCATTCTCTTTCGAAAGACTGTGCCCTTTCGGTTTCAATCATCGACAACTGACCCAAATGGCAGGTTTATAATTGTACCTGGGCATATAAATTCTTTTCCTATCACACTACTGAATATTTATGGGCCAAACACAGACGATCCAGCTTTTTTTCGAAAGGTGTTTGATCTGATCCCCGATGATGACTCAAGCCACATAGTAATTGGGGGTGACTTTAATTGTTACCTAGACCCCTATTTGGATAGGCTGTCTTCTGCCCCTCTCCTCCCAATATTCTTGCCTTACAAACCATCAACAATTTGATGAAAACAAAAAAGGTGGTGGATATTTGGAGATTGCAGCACCCATATGATCAGGATTACTCCTTTTATTCACATGTTCACAGATCATACACACGGATAGACTATTTTTTAGTCGATTCCAGATTGATTTCTAACGTAACTCACACTAAATACCACAACATAATAATATCTGATCACAGCCCCGTTAATATTAACCTTAAAATGTGCTTGCCTAGGCAAGCCTACAGTTGGCGTTTTAATCCCTATCTCCTTGAGAATCAGACTTTTAAAACATATATTACCACACATATATCACAGTTCCTTGAGACCAATGACAACGGGGAGGTGAACGATACAATACTGTGGGAAACTCTCAAAGTGTATATTAGAGGGCAAATTATTTCTTTTGAAGCAACTCTGATAAAGACTAAGCGTGGTAGATTGGAAGAGATCGAAAAAGAGCTTCAGACCGCTGAACAGGTCTATAGAAATTCGCGACTTCAATCAGATCACAATACAATTCTTAAATTAAAGTACGAATATAATACAATTCTTGGAGATCAAACAGGCAACCTACTATTAAAACTTAAACGGAAGCACTTTGAGCTCGGTGACAAGCCGCAGAAGCTGTTGGCAAGACAGTTAAAAGGAGAACAAGCAAAGCGGGCTATTCATAAAATAAAATATAAATCTGGGGAGATGCTTACAGACTTAAAGGACATCAATAATCGTTTTAGAGAATTTTACTCAGATATTTACACATCCAAATCAACAGCGACACAGGAAGACTTTGAGCAATTTTTTGATTCACTTCACTTTCCAAAGCTGGACACAGCATTTAGGGAGAGTCTGGACTCTGATTTCTCACTCTCTGAGCTACAGGATGCCATTAGGGCATTCCCCACTGGTAAAGCGGCGGGCCCAGATGGGTTTGGGCCAGAGTTTTACAAGGCTTTTCTTGGGGACCTGTCACCCTTTCTTTTAAGAATGATCCAAGACACGTTTAAAAACAAACAGCTTCCACCCTCTCTCAGTGAAGCAAATATTTGTGTTTTACTAAAAAAGGACAAGGACGACACAGACCCAGGTAGCTATAGGCCTATTGCCTTATTAAACTATGATCTGAAAATAATTACAAAAGTTTTAGCTAACCGACTCGGAAGGAATGTAGCAAGTATAATTCATCCAGATCAAACGGGATTCATTCCGGACAGATACTCCTTCTGCAATGTCCGCAAAATTCTTAATATTATGTATGCAGACTATGGCAAAAAGGACAGAGCAGCTATATTGTCTTTAGATGCTCGCAAGGCGTTTGATATGATGGAATGGCCTTATCTATTTGCGACACTTAAGAAATTTGGGTACGGTGACACTTTCATAGAGTGGACCAAAATACTATACAGCAAACCAAAATCTTCCATCCTAACGAATGGGGACAGGTCCAGTCCATTCACCCTGCAGCGGGGCGTCCGCCAGGGGGACCCATTGTCCCCCCTGCTGTTCAATATAGCGCTGGAGCCGCTGGCTATCGGTATCAGAGGACATCCACACATTAAAGGTATTGAGTCTGGGAGTACCGAGACCCGTGTGACCCTTTATGCGGACGACCTCCTTGTCTGTTTAGCTAATCCAGTGGTCTCCATTCCAGTCTTGTTAGAATATATAAATGCCTTCGGGAGCATCTCTGGCTACACCATAAATTGGGGGAAGAGTGAGTTCATGCCCCTAACTGACCAACTCACTGATGACTTTCTGACAAGTCTGCCTTTTAGAGTGACAAAGGAGTGTTTCACCTATTTAGGACTTAAACTGACCAAAAGCCCTAGGCATCTCTTTAAATTTAATTTTGCAGAATCCATAGATAAACTTAAAACAAATATTGAAGCTTGGAGAATATTGCCCCTATCTATGATTGGCCGGGTAAATGCAATCAAAATGGTGAGCCTACCCAGGTTTCTATATCTTTTCCAGAATTTGCCTATATACCTAAATGCATCTTTTTTTAAGAAACTTGACTCATATTGTCATATTGCCCTTTGTGTGGGGTTACAAATCTCACAGGATATCCAAGGCTCACCTTCAAAAGTCTTCCAAAAATGGTGGTCTTGGACTACCGGTTTTTAAACACAGCACAGAAGTGCTAAAGCTGAGGAGAATCCTTTGTGGCTAAAGTTGGAGGCTGCTGCTGCGGTCAATACGTCATCACTTCCTGCCCTTTTGTTTTCTGATCCCGCCCCGGTAGCCAAACTAATTAACCGTAACTTTTTTGTGAAGAACTCTTTACGTATCCTAAAGCAAATAAAAGCAGCTTACCAGGTTCCTAGTGTCTCCATACATGCACCTATATGTCAAAATCATTCATTCCTGCCTGCTCGACTGGATGGGGTGTTTGCGGCCTGGAGAGAGAAGGGTATTAAAACATTCTCAGATCTGTACATTAACAGCCAATTGGCATCATTTTCTCAGTTAAGCAACAAATTTAATCTTCCAAACTCTCACTTTTTTCGATACCTCCAAATCAGACACTATGTCAAGGAGAATTGGCCACATTTAGATTCTACCCCCACCACCAGTCCTTTCCTTGCTCCAGACTCCAAACAGTTCATTTCAAAATTTGTGGGTTCATTTTCTAAGTCAGCTTCCTCTGATTCTATTAGGGAAGCCTGGTCCAAAGACTTGAACTCTGAAATGTCAGTAGAACTTTGGGAAGAGGCACTGCAACAAGTCCATCGTTGTTCTATTAACTCACGTCACAGGTTGATTCAGTTCAAGGTGATGCACCGGTTGCACTACTCCAAAGCAAAACTAAACCGTATTTTTCCATCTGTGTCTTCTGTATGTGATAAATGTCAAATTGCTGAGGGCTCATTAGCGCATCTTTTTTGGTTTTGTCCTAAGCTGCACAATTTCTGGTCAGCTATATTCGAACGGATGTCGAAAGCCTACTCCAGAGTCATTCGGCCTAATCATGACCTGGCCATCCTTGGATGCTCGACTGTGACTTCTGATCTTCCACGTGACACTCAGGTCGCTCTGCACCTAGGGATGGTGGTGGCAAAGAAGCTTGTTCTCCTAACTTGGAAGTCCACCACTCCTCCTACCTTCACTCACTGGCTCAGCGAGATGCTTTCAGTTATTCGAATGGAAAGACTGCGCCTGCACAAACCCAATGAACAGAACAGATTTGAGAGAATCTGGGGACCCTTCCTGGCCAAGTGTCAGGTGTGATACCTGACACAAACTTTCATATGGTACTTGCTTTAGTTTTACAACTGCAACTATGTTTCCTTTTTTGAATGTAAGATGTCGAATCATTACAGTCTGGCAGCCCCTTTTCTTTTTCTTTTCTTTGTTTTTCCTGCTTTTCTTCTGTTTTCCTGTAAGTTTTGTAAAGTTAAGAACTGTAAATAAAATATATATATATAAAAATGAAAATGAAAATGCAGATTGAATGACTTATTAACCATTTTAATTATGAGTCAAATAATGCAGCTTCGTTCTTAAAATGAAAAAGCATTTCTGTTATTATATTCTTATTTTAATTTGGATTATGGTAACTGCTTCCATATATAACAAATACATCCATAAATATATACAATGTGAGAATTGTTTCTTGCAAGAGCTGTACTTCAACCCATGACCATCGATAAAAGTGTACACATCTAATCGTAAACAATCTGCTGCAACCTGAATTTCCACTTCTGTGTCTATAAACCAGTCACAGCTTGACTGATGGCTCTGAAGAAGCAGTTTCCATCAGCCTCTACATTCTCATTTGTACACGGCGAACCTAATGGGCCTTTGCAATCAGAAATCGGAAAACTCGCACGGTCCAAATGAATCTTCAAGTTTTTGCAAAGGTCTAAACAAACATCAACATCAAGGGGAGAGAAGTTACACTCTTCATTGGTCACAGCACTGACAAACTCTACGTCAGAATTATCCATGTCAAAGTGAGGAGTTTTAAATTCTGAAGTGACTCACTGTTGCCAGCTGGTGCTGGAATTTTAAACCGTGACCGGTTTCGCCTTGATGAAAAGAACCATGCAGAACCTTGGCTAATCTAATACCAGTGCCATGATCTGCCACTGCATCTTCACTAGTACTAACTGATGATGGATCACAAATCACATGTGCGAGGCGTAGAACGAGCGGAGCAGTCAGAGGCAACAGAAGAAGAAAGAAAAGCCTCCTTAGCTTAGTTGATCTTCTGTGTTGCCTCCTGGACGGTGCTGGCCTCCTCTGGCTTGGTGCTGGCAACCACGGGAGCCACAGGAACCACGGGCACAGCTCTGGTCATCTGCGGCGTTGCCTCCACCTGATTAAAATAAGAAAGATGTGATTTTATGCCAATAAACATAGAAAGGAAAACACTAGGCTTTACACGATCACGATTTTTGTGCCGATCACGATCAGTGAGTTTAAATAAACCGATCACAGATCACCGATCCAATCACGTTAGGGGCAATAAATACTTGTTTCTGTACACCCCTTGCCTTCTCACGAGCACCGTCTAAAGTTGTTTGCTTTAGCATCCGTTTCAGAGTTTGCTTTTCTTTTTCTTTCTCCGCGCTGCGTTTCTTAAACTCGACATGCTCCTCCGTGTGTATCTTTTCCAAGTGCCTGATTAAATTTGTGGTGTTGAAATTTTTTGCCAAAGTTCCCCCGCGAGGTACTGTAGCGTTGCATATATTGCAGATTCAAAGAAACTTTATTGTCCGTCACATAGCGACAGTACTCAAAACAGGAAGAGGCACGAAGATGAAAATGAAGGTTTTTGAATCATGAATCATTAGCTCTCGGTGTTATGCCCCGGCCTAGGGGGAACCAGGACACAACATAAAGGCCCCGCCCCCTTCTCCCAGCTCTCAAATTAGACAAAGGTGCTTCGTCCACAGGATGGTTTTTATTAAACGTCACCATCATTGCACTGGCGTCAGGGAGGGCATGGCCAAAACAACAAACAAAATGGCTCTCTTATGGATCTTACCTATGAAGAAAACAATCAAATAAATGACAGTCAAACTAACCTCCTTAAATAAAACACAGGAGAAAAGGGTCACAACACAAATGGCTTCCCTCCCCTACGGGCTACGTGGACACAAAGGGAACTGAAATAGATTACAAAACAGGATTGATGGCTGAACACAGAACACTGCTGCACATGGCCTCTGGTTGGGAGCTGGGAGAAGGACAAAGAGACCGAGGTGTTGAAGTCCTCCTCCTTAAATATTGGCACCAGCCAATCACCTTTCCGCACCTGGAACAAGCAAAAAAAAGGGAACACAGGATCTACTGCGCCATCTAGTGCCCAAACAGACACACAGCAGACAAAAGGAACTGACAACAATGTAAACCCAAATCTATACATTTACATAACACTCGGATACAAACAAATAAACATGTCGATGCTGTGAAACTACTTTGGAGGAAATGAGACAGATTAAAAAAGTTTCAACACGACCATGACGTCATTGATCGGATCGGTGATTCATGACATGACGCCCGATCATGAACGTTTCAAAAAATGCCAAATATCGGCCGATCCGATACAGCCGATAAGATGGGTGTAAAGCCTAGAAAACACACACAGGTGATGAAGTGGAAATGAATAAGTACAAACCTGCTGCACTGCTGTGACATTGCTGGAGGCAGACTCAGTCATGTGGACAGTTGAACGTGTTGCCCACACCTGCAAATACAAGGACACAAAGTAACGTTTAAAGAACTGCATTTATTGTCCTATCACAAAGATGCACACAATGAAATACACATATCCCAAATACCAACATCTCACTTGTTTGTTTTGGTTTTTGAGGCAACGTGTGCTGATCGACGTCTCAGGCTGGACATCTGGAAGAACATAAAGAAATGAATTCATAAACAAAGTAACACACTAATTAAACTGTACATGTACTGTACATATGTGATCTTGTGTTGATAATAGGGGTAGGGCGATACGGCTAACCCACGATTCGATACTGTCACGATATTTGGCCCACGATAAT
The DNA here is from genome assembly GCF_046127955.1 of Nelusetta ayraudi. NCBI lineage: Eukaryota > Metazoa > Chordata > Actinopteri > Tetraodontiformes > Monacanthidae > Nelusetta > Nelusetta ayraudi. The sequence continues at coordinate 1,966,990 of NW_027466095.1, forward strand.
GACAACATCACGACACACGATATCTTCGATATCTTCGAAATTTTGCAGACGATATTGTCATAACCCGGCTCAAGAGGTATGACAATAACGGAAGGGACACTGTAGATTGCGATTAATCAAAAGGTTTATTATAACAAAATAGATAATTGTAAGCAAAATAATGAAATATATGGTGTGTGTTTGTCAGTATTCATCAGTAATGTAAGTGTGGATGAGTGAATAATAGGATGTGGGGTGTTGTCAGGTGCAAAACAGAACAAAAGAAGCTGAGAGTCGGCCAGACGCCCATGGCTGCTGGATGGAGAATGGGGAAGAGACCGAGCGGCACACGCAGTCGGCCTTTTATCCTGCGGGGGGCATCGGCACAGGTGTCCTAATCGGAAGATGCCACTCCCACATCCACCGCTACCTAGAAATGGGAAAACAGCTGGGAGCCACAACAAGTTATATAGAGACAGGGTCGTCACAATATGTGACTGAAAAAGAAAAAAATACCCATAAAAAGGAAAATGCCTGTGATCTTGCATTTATTCCAAAACTTTGTATAATGTACAAACAAACGTGCACTGCACAAGCAAACATATTAAAGTGCATGAACATTAATAACTTTCATGTAAACAAGGACAGTGCTTTCTGGTAATGTAAAGTCAGTAGCAACTTGTCTTATCTCAACTTGGGGACTTGGGATATACAAACCGACGGGAAGATGAAAGAGGGAAAAAAAATCCTTTCACTGCCCCGATTCTGAAAATCAATAAAAAAAATGATGCAGACAAAATAAATAAATAAATAACCGCGTCCCCAAAATATACGGGACAAAGTGAAGTGCGTCCCCCATCAGTTCATTACGGGACAGGCTTTTTAGTTGCCAAATATGGGACAATCGCGTATTTTACGGGAGGGTTGGCAACCCTATCTAGACCACAGACGGAAATTAAATGAGGTTTTGTCATTTTCCATAAAAAACGGGACAAATTGTGTCCCGGGAGAGATTTTATCTTTCCCGGGACAGGTGGTGAAAAAAGAAAACAATTCTGGGAAAAACGGGACAGGTGATCGCGAACGAGGCAGCTCTGCAGATTCGTAGTGTTGCCATTGTATTTTACCTTCGCAAAACAGTTCTTGCAGATTGCATATTCTTTATGAAGTTTCCTCCCGTCATCCGTCTCGTAAAAGCCAAAGTGGGTCCACACTTTAGAGCGGTAACTTGCGGGTGGGTCTTTGATTTGTTTTCCGTTGTTGGTATTTTCCGCCGTTCTTGCATGTGCTCTTCCGTTGTTAACTCGTCTTATTCACCGGCCGCTGCTTACACCTACTTGACTCTTACGGGATTAGCGCCCCCACAAACAGGACAGGAGAGATTAAGCCTTAGCCTCACTGAACCACACGGGATTGGACGGGATGTCTGTGTGAAATGCAGTCTCAACAGCTGTTGGTACTGTCTATAAAAAAAAGAGGAGAGGAAATCAGAGACAACTTAGGATAAGTGTTCATTTTTAAAATAATATAATTTTTAATAATAATAATAATAACAAAGTCAAGTGCGTCCCCCATCAGTTCATTACGGGACAGGCTTTTTAGTTGACAAATATGGGACAATCGCGTATTTTACGGGAGGGTTGGCAACCCTATCTAGACCACAGACGGAAATTAAATGAGGTTTTGGCATTTTCCCTAAAAAACGGGACAAATTGTGTCCCGGGAGAGATTTTGTCTTTCCCGGGACAGGTGGACAGGTGGTGTTTGGAAAAAAATATTGATATTTGCCGTCAGTGTATCGATTATTTATTGCGACAGAAAGCACAACAATATATTGCAATCTTGATTTTTTTTTTCACCCACCCCTAGTTGATAAGTGCATGAATAATTGTGTGAATGTTACCGTGGCAGCTGGGGAAACCCTGCCAGATGACTCCACGACGGTCTCCATGTGGTCCAGCAGCACAGCCTCACTGAACCACAAAGGATTGGACGGGATGTCTGTGTGAAATGCAGTCTCAACAGCTGTTGGTACTGTCTATAAAAAAAAAGAGGAGAGGAAATCAGAGTCAACTTAGGATAAGTGTTCATTTTTAAAATAAAAAGTTGCACTGTTTGACAAATACACGATTGGGGGGAAAAAAAAAAAAGAGGGATGAACAGGTTACCTCAACCTCCTGTCCAACAAGAGTCCATTCAGGAGCGGGTCCATACACTGGCATGTGGACAGGACCTGTCACAACCACTCTGGGAGACACCCTGGGCGATGATTGGTTGTGGCACAACACCCCTGGCCTAGGTGAAGGGGGTGCGAGCTGATGGAGCATGCAGCATGCAGACGCTCCACCAAAATCAGTCCTGAGGTGCACCTGAACAGAAAACAACATGTTAACACATATTTGTCATATCAAATGAAGAGCAAGTAAGGCTGAAGAAGGCAAAACTTATACCATCATAACACCACCATGTACAGCTGACGAAGGGGGAAGTGATCGGCCATATACACAAATGTTAAACCTGGAAGAAGTGTCACATAATCAATTATGTAATCACACAATTCTAAGAAATATCTGTTAGCACAGTGTAACTGAAGAGAAAAAAATACAACAAAAATATGTATTTTACACACCCAAGCGTGCAGCAACATGATGATATACTTGACGTAGCGCTGTTTGTAGTTCTGGCTTGACAGTCAGGCGAGATGGAAAGTCAAGCACAAACACCTACAAAATAGTTGTATAAAAAAAAAAAAAACCCAAACAAACATAAAAATGCAAAATAAATTCATGAATATTCTTGTTATTGAACTATGGATCATGGAATTACTTGATATTGATAAAACAAAGTGGCGATGACATTCATGTGTTCAAATTTGTTTGTCACAGCAGATAAACAAACCTTGGGCCAGCGGTCCAACACAGTTGCCAGTAGCGCAGCAAAATCCTGGGCGGAGTCTGTTACAAGCCCGTGTTCAAGGTTGTTGCCCGGGGCGAGAACACAAAACCATCCACAAGTGGACAGAGATGTGAGTCTCCCACCACCAGAACAAAAACATAAAGAAACTCGTGGCTTGACAAAATCACGACCCATACCTTCTTGTCTGGTTGCTGGGCCTTAAGAACGAACTTGCACTGTTTTGTCAGTCAGGAGCAAAACGGGCCATCTTCGCACCCAGGTCGCTGACCAGTACCGCTCCCTGTGTAAATTGACAAAAAAGAAAAATCTAAATATGTTTTTGTAAGATTTATTTGGAATACAACATAACAACACAGGCAGAACATGAAATCATGAACGTGGAAGTACTCACGACGTTCAAAGTCCTTCCGAGGTGGAAAAGGTGTCCAATCCCGTTTTTGCTCCAGGCGTCGTTTCATGGCCAGAGAGCGACGGAATGCCTTGGTGTTCGGCATCTGAACAATGAAATGAAAGATTGTGTCATTTTCAATCAAGGACAATGATAACACAAGTTTACAGAAAAAAGTGATGTTTTCTCACACACAACATCAAAACACAGAAAGGTTTCTGTACCTTTGCAGCTGGAGACGATGAGCTTAAATCAATAAAGCAAAAGAAAATGTCTATGTGTACTCTTGGACCCTAACCCTAATGCCATACAAGTCTATGGGGTGAAATTTCAACTTTGTCCTACAGATATGGGGCCACTTGCTTTTTCATCAGGAGCCCCCAAGAAGCACCCACGCCAAATTTGGGGCTTCTAGTACTTGAGGAACCCCGAAACCCTAACCCTAATTTCAGCTAAGCCTAACCCTAACCCTAGTTTCAGCCTTATTGTTAACCCTAATTCAATGCAAGTCTATGGGGTGAATTTTCAACTATGTCCTAGAGACTTGGGGCCACTTGCTTTTTCATCAGGAGCCCCCAAGAAGCGCCCACGCCAAATTTGGGGCTTCTAGTACTTGAGGAACCGCGAAACCCTAACCCTAATTTCAGCTAAGCCTAACCCTAACCCTAGTTTCAGCCTTATTGTTAACCCTAATTCAATGCAAGTCTATGGGGTGAATTATCAACTTTGTCCTAGAGACATGGGGCCACTTGCTTTTTCATCAGGAGCCCCCAAGAAGCGCCCACGCTAGATTTGGGGCTTCTAGCCAATGAGGAAAAATTTGGAGCAGACAGGACAGGGTTACAGCTGAGAAGGCACTTAAGATCCTCAAAGGACTGTTGCCACTCACTAGACCAAACAAATGGTTTCAATGGACTGGTTAATTCTTCTCTCGTGGCCGGCAGCTCCACTGCCTTGGTGCTGGAGATGCCCGCTCAGGGGCGCCGCCAGGAATTTTGGGCCCCCTTCAAAAAAACAAAAACAAATGGGCCTCCTGTGCGCAGCGCTTGTCAAAAGCACATCACTCAAAAAATACACTATAGTTCAATAATAGTGCTTGAGTCCATCTTTGACAGTGTCAATGTATTTTTATTGTGAATTCGCCACAAAGCAAACTCTTAATAATTATGAATGATTCATGAAAAAAACAATTGATGTCTCTCGGACAAAGTTGAGCTGTGACCTTCATAGACTTGCACTGCATTAGGGTTTAGCGATAAGGCTGGAATTAGAGTGAGGGTTTCGGGGTTCCTCATGGGCTAGAAGCCCCAAATTTGGCATGGGTGTGTCCTGGAGGATCCTGATGAACCTGAAAGTGGCCCCATGTCTCTGGGACAAATCTGACCTTTGACCTCCATGGACTTGCATTGAATTAGGGTTAACGATAAGGCTGAAACTAGGGTTAGGGTTTTGGGGTTCCTCAAGAACTAGAAGCCCCAAATTTGGCGTGTGCGCTTCTTGGGGGCTGCTGATGAAAAAGCAAGTGGCCCCATGTCTCTAGGACAAAGTTGACCTTTGACCCTCATAGACTTGTCATTAGGGTTAGCGATAAGGCTGGAATTAGAGTGAGGGTTTTGGGGTTCCTCATGGGCTAGAAGCCCCAAATTTGGCGTGGGTGTGTCCTGAAGGATCCTGATGAACCTGAAAGTGGCCCCATGTCTCTCGGACAAAGTTGACCTTGGACCCTCATAGACTTGTGTGGCATTAGGGTTATCGATATGCGATACAAACCTGGTGAGTTTAAGACTTAGTGACTCTACGTACATGAATGTATGGGGTACCCCGTCCTTACTTTGTTCCAACCTTCCCTCCACAAACCTGGCTGTCCAGTGCAGAAGTCAAAGTGAGAGAGAGAACAAAGAAGGAGGAGGGCCTGTGACGCCACTGCTGATTGGCTCGTTGGTTGGTTGAATGAGCCAATTCTAGAGCTCCCCTTGGTGTCCACACACTGCAAAATATATCTAAGAAACAAACACTTAAATTGAGAAAGAACAGGCTAGAAACAAGTCAAATTATCTGCCAATGCAGTAAGATATTTAGACTTGGTAAGATTTCTTAAAATAAGACGATATATCTAGGCATTTGAAGAATGGAAAAACTCTTAAAACAGTAAAGCACTCATTCCAAGGACTGTACTAACTCAAATAAACTTGATACTAGCTTCTCAATTCTTTTTTCACGTTTGCTTCTTTCTTAATTTGAATGAAAAGATCTTAAAACCAGACCTACTAACAGTGCAATTTTTCTTAATTTAAGTGTTCACAATATGAGCTTTTTTTTCTCAAATTGAGACAAAGCATCCACCCCCCCTACGCCCACTCCCCCCCCAAAAAAAATAATTAATCAAACAGAATTAATATTGTCAACAACTATTTATTCACTTAAATTGCTGACAGTGCCTTCACTGCCTTGTAATAAAAACGTCACAAAGGCATTGCATCTTAAAACAATCTCAAGCAATCATTTCTAGAACGCAAGTAACAATTGTTACAATATTCACCGTCATCATTATTGAATATTGATTCAGATTCCCTGACACTCAGTTACACAAAAAAAACAAAAACAGTATGGGGACAGCATATAGTGTTGTGTTCCTATCACCACTGATAACATGTTTAGGGGAGTGTATCACTACCTATGCCTAGTACACAGCTCTACTCCCCAATAAAATCTTTCCATTCTGCCATGGTCTTTTTTGTATGAGGCTGTGGTGTCTCACTCATGGATAGTGTCCTGTAGCACTTCTGTCTGAATGACAGAGAGAAGGGTTGCCACACACTTTTGGATATGTGAGGTGCAGGGCATAGTAGTAATCCATCAGATGAAGCAGACCGTCACTCAAGTCTTCCTTGGCAAGCGTGGTGGCGGGAGTGGCTCCAAGACAGATGAGACAGCGGGTCCCATCAAACAGCAACAGTGGTGCAGAAAGACCTCTTCTGCGAGTACATTGTGGGATCTTCTGTTGGCTAAAGAAAAAGAAGAAGGAAACGCCACATCCATGCATGGAACTATGAAGTGTTGAATGTGAGAAAATGCGAACAAACTTTCACCTGAATGACATGAAGCAGTGCCTCACTGGCATGTCCCAGCTTCTTCGGTGGTGGACTTGGTGAAGGAAAGAGTGTGGGGAGTGCCCTGAGCAGCGCGATGGAATATTCCACTGGAATAGAACCAATCAACTTTGAGTTCAAAGTTAGTCTTCCTAAAAATTAGTCTTATTAGGTTTGTGTTGATCACAAAAAAATCTTATTTTTTCAGCATGAAGAGTATTACCATTCTGCATCTATTCATTCAGCGCAACATAAACCATCCTATGTCCAAGGAAACAGCTACACAGTCAATTAGAGACACAGCAAAATGACTCTACTGAACTACAACCAGCGTTATGCGTGGCTTCATCACTTCATTTTTTTTCCAAACACCATAAAATTACACATTGGTGCAGAAGTCTTCCCATCTCTTTTTTTAGTTCATCAATGAATTTTCTGTTGCCCTTATCCAGAATGCGCCGCAGCTCATTCATCGCTTATAATGCAAGTCAATGTTAAAATCTGCAAAAATGCTTGCTTTTCATCATAAACCAAAACAAGTTAATCACTTACATGATAAAGATCCTTGACACATGGATATGCATCCAGGATCTTTGTTGGCCTTGTCCTGTTCTTTCAGAACATCACTATCGATGAAGGATCTTCTTGCTTGAAACTGCAGGTCAAGAATTTGGGAGACAGCATCTTGGTTGGGTTTTGGTTTCTTGTACAGCTCCTGCAGGGTCTGATAATGTCTGGCCTGTGCTGTCAGACCATCTTTGGCTGATGAAATGGAGGAGACAAATCAGTAAATCAGTCAAATGGATGAAATTGTTTGGAGCATCAAAATATATCAAATGACAATTCAAATGTAAAAATGCCTGTGATATATCATGATATCCAAAACTATCATAACATTGCCTAGCTTTCATACATTATCATTATTATTAAAATGGACATGTTTCTACTTACGTGAAGTGTGGCCATTATCAGAACTGCGCCCTGGTGTGTGACACAAAATAATTGTTGATCCACCAATTGAGTCTGCATCATGATCTTCTTCTTGGTCACTTGCTGAGAAGTCAATGCGATGCCTTTTCTTCTTGTGGCCCCTCTCTGGTGAATCTCTTGTGAAGATTCTTGTAAGTGCTCGCCTGTGGTAAATAAAATTTCACTCATTGAAAGAACAAATAAAGATGGAAAGTGAACATGCACAGATAAAAAAAAGTATCAGCCAAAAATAACCACACGCTTCAAAATCTTCACACTTTTTTCACAAAAAGTGCGCAAAATAATATAATCACTTACATGTTTCATTGTTTTGTCTTAATCCTTCAGCATGGGATAATACTCCACTAGTCTTTTAGCCATTGCAGTGACTTCATGCTTAGAAGGGTACCGGACCCCCTCTCCTTGCTGACTGGCTCTCAAGATAGAAATCATGCTGGTGACAGTGTTTCTCACCAGCCTGCATCTCAGCTCTTTGAACATGACACATTTCCCCTCACTGGCAGTGCGGGCCATCTGGAAGTAGTGCTTACGAGCTTGCTCCAACTCACTGTCTGTATAGAGGGTGGGCAAACTTTTTTAGCAACGGGCCACATGACAGACCTGCATCGAGTCGGCGGGCCCCGGAAGGGGGGGTTGTAGGTAGGTACAGAATTCATAATTCAGTGCCTTGGAGCGAATAGCTTCGCCACTCAACTGGCCAAGAGACATGTGGCCTGTCCTTCTCCAATGCAAGCGGGTGGGAAAAGCACAGGAGTTGGTGTCTGCTCTTTTCTTAGAAGACAGCCTGCAATATGATGTTGTAAAGGAAGCAATTTTTCCTGCTTATGAGCTTGTTCCTGAGCCCTACCAGCAAAAATTTAGGAACCATAGAAAATCTAGTGGTCAAACCTTTGTCGAGTTTGCATGGGAGAGAAGCAACCTCTTTGATAAATGGTGTGCAGCTAATGATGTCAAAAATGACTTTGAGTCACTCCGTGAGCTCGTTCTTTTAGAAGATTTTAAAGACTCTTTGCCAGAGAAGGTGGTAATGTTCTTGATTGAACAGAAAGTGTTGTCATTGTCCAAGGCTGCTGTCCTCGCAGATGAGTTTGTGTTGACCCACAAAAATGTGATCTCATCTTCCCCCCCGATCGGACACGCCTTCTGCTTCTCGTCCCACAAGAGCCGAGTCTAGCCACCTCCCCCTTGAAAAGGCTAGAGGGAAGGGACTTCTGGTTTGGCCATAAAGCGGTAGACTGCGCGACACCAGGGCTCTCGACCGTCTACGGTAAAAACTCCCCGAAAACTTGAATGACTATTGTCAGATATCATATTAACTACAAAGTGATCAGGGGAACGTTGGAATGGGAAGGAAAACTCCATTCAACCAAAACAGAAACACGGTAACAGACAATATGGCGGAACTACCAGCTTGCTCTGAAACAGAGGGAGATGGCGAAACGAACTCCTCGTGACTAACGACGCGAAAAAGGGCTCGGACATAGAAATTATTAGCAAGGAGATACGGGATTTAAAAACGGAATCAAAAGAAGTCCTTCACACGTTTGGAGAAACACTGAGGAACGACGTGGAAAAAGACTTGGACGACTTCAAAGACGAAATAAATCAACAACTTGCGAAAGTCATCACCGAACAGGAGCTCCAGACCGGCAAGATCAACGAGGCTGAGTCGCGGATTGAAAAGCTAGAACGTTGGGCACAGGAAGCTAATGACGCTCTGGTCATATCACAGAACAAAAAGCTCTTCAGGACAAGTTAACTGACCTGGAGTCCAGGCCGAGGAGAAACAACCTACATATCTATGGAGTCACTGAAGGAGAGGAGGGAGAATCTGTGGCCAAGTTTGTGGAAGACCTGCTGAAAAGCGAACTGCACCTGCCAGCAGATTTTAATTTCCAAATTCAGAGAGCACACCGCTCATTTGCACAGAAGCCAGCGGACGGTGCCCAACCGAGACCCATCATTGTTAACTTTCCGGAATTTACTACCAAAGAGAGGGTCCTGAGAGAGCTATGGACAAAGAAAATAGAACTGGGGAAGAAAGTACCGTCATTCCATCACGATTACGCGACAGAGAGGGTCCAAAAGAGAAAGGAGTACAACACTGCTAAAAGAATCCTGAAGGAGAAGGGCATCCGCTTCCAGACGCCATTCACCAAGATGAGGACCCACTGGGATACGGGAACTCGAACCTACAACAGCGCAGAGGAGGTAAAGGAGGAATTGGCGAGACGCGGCCTGGCGGAGAAGACGGCGGTGGCGACGAGTGCGGAGGGGCCTGCGGCACTCGGTGCCCCGCACTGCGACGGAGTGGCAGTGCAAGGAGGGATCCTGGAGGGGCTACGCATCAGCAGCGACACGAGCCAGAGAAAAGCTACAAGAGTTTCAAAGATTCTTTGATTAAATTCAGAGAATAAAGGGAAGAAAGCTGGTAGGGATGTTCTAGTATGACCGGTGTTTTTAGTTGACAAATTATTAAAATTGAATTCCCATGTTAATAGAAAAGAGACTGTGGGAAGTCCGGGTCGCTCCTTTTTTTCTAACGTTGGACTCATTTAGAACGACTAAAATACTCATTGCAGGTTCAAGTGTCATTTCTAAGTTAGGTTAGATTTTTGACTGCCTTCACGCGGGCAGGACAGAGACACGCCGTAGTTTGGCCATGCCTGATCTACAGGAAACACATCTCTCTCAACAAGAGCACGACACACTGAAAAGATTTGGATATAGAAATGTTTTTTTTAGCTTGTTCAGGAAAGGCCCAAAGAGAGGTGTCACAATATTAATCTCTAATTCTATCAGTTTTGAAGTTGTTAAAAAAATAAATGACAAAGAAGGGAGATATGTAATAGTCAAAGGGAAATTGGATGATAACTCAGTTACTTTGGTCCAGGGTTGGACAAGTGCTTTTTGAAATCACTGTTTGAGATCATAGCTGTGGAAAGTGAAGGAATCCTAATATGTGCAGGGGATTTCAACATGATTTAAAAGCTAAACTCGACACAACTAATGGCAACAGAAGTCAGACCCGCCTGTCGAAACTTGTCAACGTCTCTCTAGCCGAACTCTGGATGTTTGATGTTTGGAGGGACCTCCACCCGTTACAGAGGACTATTTTTTTTATTAACATTACAGACAGATACAGAATAGAGGAATGTAAAATAGGAACGACTGACTTGTACTGACACAGTATTAATTACCTTATTATTTGTCTAAATAAGAGGAAGAAAAACACACTTTGGAGATTAAATGTGGGTATGCTAAATAATCCAAAAACACTGGAGGAGGTTAAGAAAGAGATTAAATGCTCTATGGAGGAGAACATAGATAGTCCAGTAGACACTACCATACTGTGGGACACAATTAAAGCTGTGATGAGAGGGAGGTTAATAGCGAGGGCAGCCTATCAAAAAAAGACTAGATGTGGCGAGGGGGAGGGTCTGGTGGAGGTGGAGACAATTCTGATGGTGGGTATAAAGGTGGGTATAAAGGAAAATTGGGGTGGTGGTGGTGGGGGGGGGGTTGCCTGACAACGCCACCTGGGGAGTTGCACCCCAGGAAATAAACTATAATAAAATTCCACGGGCTACACAGGTTCGTTACGCTTTGAAATTTAAGAGGACGAGACGGACTTCCAATGAAACAGCTTTATTTGACAACAATTTAAAATAGACCAAGTTTAGCTGCCTGAGTGTCAAAGAAATAAGAACCATACCAAAAAGACTGTTCAACATAAGAAAATAAGGGGAACAGGGCCAAAGAAACCAAAGAAAACTCAAAAAAGGGAATAAACAAAGCTAAGGGAATCACTACAAGCCAAAATTCACGCTATGCCAACTCCTTATTTATTCTTCGCGCGCACACACACACACACACACACACACACACACACACACACACACACACACACACACACACACACACACACACACACACACACACACACAGGACCAAAACCCAAAACAAAAAGGTAACGATCACTGGGGAACAAGATATTAATGAACTAAAAAAGGAAATCAAACTATAACAAAATCGCTACTCAATAGAAAACCCAAAGTTTCACCAAAATTTCACAACAAAACAAAGAAAAGAAAACCAACCAAAGAAAGTGGTTACGCTAACAAAAGAAACAGACAAACTGAATTGTCTAAACCAAAGAAACCAAAATCAAAGGAAAAGTGTCAACGTTGTGTTGTTGTGTTGCTGTTGGAGGGCTACAACAACACAATGTCTTCGATGCTACGCTTTGTGCCGTCGCCACGGACCCCAAACTCTCGTTCTTGTTGGATGCGGGTTCTGCGCAGACTGGTGGGAGAGTTTGTGTACAGGTTTTGCAAAGGAACGGTGTCTTCAGTTATACAAACGCTCATTAAAGTGCCGACCTTGGAGGAAGCTTGTGCCGTTTCCAGCAGAATAACAGCGAAATTATCGAAATGAAAACAAATCAGAAAAACATCTCTTTGCTGTGCTTTTATTTACAAGTTGAAATTCTTCTAACTTACAAAAAATGTGAACGAAAAGGTAGAAATATAAATACGAACAAATACGTATTTGTTCAGGGCTGCGCAAAGCCGGAGCCCTGCATTTGCTGCGCTACCCTTTTAAAAAAGGTCTCTGTTGTGTGTTATTTTAATATGTCCATCTCTTTTAGAAGAGAAAGCATCGCCCCGGTCTCATCCTCTCTCCAAATGTCAACATTCTTTTTCGCGTTTGCTGGTTGTTTCACGCCGTCTGTTTTGTTAGACGACGTAGTTGTGCGGTGGCGCGTGCGCACTTGCGTTGTCCAGTTAATCGTCCGACTAAGGCGTATACATGGCCGAGAAATTCGAATTCCAATTGCATTATCTGGGTGTCTCAATCGGAGTTCTCCGATTCCAATCGGAGTTCTCAAACTCCGATCATAATCGGACTAAGGCAATAATTCAAATTTCTCTAGTACCATGTAAACGCACTGAGGGACGCAAAAATTGCACTCCAGCGCAGGTGTGATTGATGACGCGAAGGTGGGGGCAAACCCACCTGCCACATAAAGAAGAAGGTTACAAGAAGCTGGTAAACCAATTAAAAACTCTGGAACAGCAACACAAAAGCAATGAGGACGATACAGTGTCACAACAAATAATCGGTGTCAGAAGGGAAATAGACGATGCCTTGAGGCTAGATGTTGAGAAAAAGCTGAAATTCATTAAACAGACCCACTATGAATCAGGCTGTAAATCAACCAAATATTAAGCAAGAGGAATAAAGGCCCAGCAAGCTTCTCATGCAATATGTAAAATTAGAGACCCATTAACGAAACAGCTACTACTTGAACCTGAAGAAATAGAGAGGGTTTTTAAAGATTACTATGAAAATCTATATACCCAACTCACGGCTAAAGAAGATTGTGAGATGAAAGAATTCCTTGACTCATTGGACCTACCAGCCATTGGAGATGAGCAAAATAGAAAACTCATTTCCAGTATAACCAAAAAAGAAATAGATGCTGCCATTAGCAGGCTTAAAATCAACCAAAGCGCCAGGTAGTGATGGGTTTCCTAGTGAGTGGTATAAAACATTTGGAGAAGAATTAACCCCGATACTCCTAAATTCTTTTAATCTGACTCTGACAGACGGCAAACGGCCTCCCTCATGGAAAGAGGCTGTCATTCCAGTTATTCCAAAAGAAGGGAAAAATAAGGAACTTTGTGAATCGTATAGGCCCATTTCAATCTTAAATGTTGACTAGAAGATCTTTACTTCAATCATCTCAAAAAGACTTGAAAGTTTTATGCCGGACTTGATAGATGAGGATCAGTCAGGTTTTATAACAGGTAGGCAGACTCAAGATAACATTAGACGGGACCGTCTAGGGCTGGACGATAATTCGATAACGATATATATCGATCGATAGACGTGTGCTGCGATAGGAAAAAAAGGGGTCGATAAAAAGTTTGATAGAAAAAGTTTCACTTCCTTTTTCATCATAGCCAATCATGTAGCTTAATATTACGGTCATTTCTTCCTCCAACCAATCGCAAACGCAGACCCAGCGGCTCCACGTTGTCGGAGGAATCCGCTGCCAGCGCCAGCACCAAGCAAGTAAAGCAGACCAAACTGGACTTCTTGCAGTAAATACGACAAAGCGTCCAAGCGCCATAAGGACATCACCCATGTAGTAACATGCTTCATAGCGAGGGATATGCTGCCAATAACCACAGTTGAAAAGCTTGGCTTCAAACAGCTTCTCGCCACTCTTGACCTGCGATATGAAGTTCCAGACTGCAAGTATTTTTCAAACACAGCTCTTCCTCGTCTGTACAACGAGTGCAGGGAATCAGTGCAAAACGAGCTGTTAACCGCCACAACTTCAGACCTCTGGTCGAGTCGCACGTTCGAGCCCTATCTCAGCCTATTTTTTTAAATAAATAAATAAATAAATAAATAATAATAATAATAATAATAATAATGATAATAATAATAATAATAATAATAATAATAATAATAATAATAATAAAAACAAACAAACAATTCAGTTGTGTTTAAAAAAGGTGGTTGAATAAAAGTTTGAATTTGAATTCAGTGCTCGTGTGTTCTTTATTAAAAGTCTGTCATGAAGTAATAGTATAAAACATCCAGCGCTGCAATTAAAATATGTTTTAAATTTTTTTGATAATTATCGATATCGATCAATATGACTTTTTTTTATATCGATATGCTTTTTTTCTATATCGTCCAGCCCTAGGACTGTCCTATACATAATAGATCAGCTCCAAAAGTTGTTACTGGTGAGCCTTGACTGTGTGAATTGGAGATTTCTGTATCAAGTTCTTGGGAAACTAGGGTTCCAAGAAAAGTTAATACAGTGTATTCAAGGTCTCTACCAAGAACCTACGGCAAGGGGGAGGGTCTGGCGGAGGTGGAGACAATTCTGATGGTGGGTATAAAGGAAAATGGGAGGAGGGGGGGTTGCCTGACAACGCCACCTGGGGAGTTGCACCCTAGGAAATAAACTATAATAAAATTCCTCGGGCTACACAGGTTCGTTACGCTTTGAAATTTAAGGGGACGAGATGGACTTCCAATCAGTCAGCTTTTTTAACAGGTAGGCAGACTCAAGAAGACATTAGACGGGTCCTATACATAATAGATCAGATCCAAAAGCAGGGCCTGCGAGCTGTTACTGGTGAGCCTTGGCTGTGTGAATTGGAGATTTCTGTATCAAGTTCTTGGGAAACTGGGGTTCCAAGAAAAGTTAATACAGTGTATTCAAGGTCTCTGCCAAGAACCTACGGCAAGGATAAAGATTAATGGTACTCGTCAAGGATGTTGCCTATGCGCTACATTGTTTGCTATGTTCATTGAGCTGCTGGCACAAATGATCAGACAAAGTAACAATCTAAAAGGAATACATATAGGAGAGCAGGGACATCTAACAGGGCTTTTTGCTGATGATATTATTTTGGTTCTCCAAGACCCGGACAGAACATTACCTCATTTGATGTTGATAATAGAAACCTATGGTAAATACACAGGCAACAAGTTACATGTGTACATGCTGCCCTCAATATCAGGCACGATGGAAATAGATAGAGGCCGGCAGAGAAACGACTCTCACACTGGCATTAGTAGGAGACATAAGAACTAAATCAGCTCAACAAAGCCAAAATGAAATTATTAAGCACACACCGACTATCTGGAGTAAGATGGTAAAAGAAAACCATATGGAGGGAAACTACTAATGTGGCCTTCTCTTGATCCCAGATTTGAACCAGGAACCACAGACATTGAGTACAGACGATGGTGGGATAGGAGTATAACTGCAGTATGCACACTCGTTCACAAGGGTTTTAAAAAGTTTTGGAGAGTTGAAAAAGGAATTTGGACGAGGAAACAAAGATTTCTTTCGATACATGCAATTAAGAGATTACTATGATAAAAGAATCAAACCAACATCATCTGGAGAGGGCAATATAGTGATAGATATTCTGATCGCAGCCTGTAAAAAGATGAAGAGAAAAATCATTTCTAAAATCTATCAGGGCCTTCAGAAACAGAACAGCAACAAACGCAGGATACATCAAAGCCAAATGGCAGAAAAAACTAAGCATGAAAATATCAGAGGAAGGATGGCGTTCCATGTGGGATGCACAGCATTCATCCACAAGTT
>NW_027466095.1:1987500-2115000 GCF_046127955.1 Nelusetta ayraudi
TGCCAGGTGATAGAACATTTCATAAAAACAGACTCTGCATTATAACTTCTATTGAAACTAACTCACTCCAATATAACTGCACTCGTCCTTCTCTCACATTACATTGGATCACAATGACCAAACAACACAACAAAGACAATGATCCAACTGTACTGCCACGTCCAGACTCAGTGTAGGTCTGTAGGCCTCTTGGACCTTCATGTGAACCACTGCGTGTTGACTGGAGGTGACTGGGGGTCTCTGCTGAGGCTGCTGCCCCCGACATGACTGACTGCTGTCCTCCTACCTGGACAATGCAATCTCACGTTCATTCTGCTGCAGATGGCCATTTTCATTTTACACCGTCCAAATTTACAGCTCAGGGCGCTGGGACGAATTCCAAATTGTGTGCAGATACAGGCCTACACTTCAAATAATTATGAGAAAAATCCAACGTAAAGAGAGCACTTCCATTAGGAAATAGTCAACATGAAATTTCGTCTTCTACTGACACCTGCTGGTCAAATTGAATAGTTGCAAATATTGTGAACAAGTTGTCATCTAATTCTAATCCTAAACAATATGGCCATTCCAAGTGAAGTATTAAGACAATTAATCAGGTTTGTACTGCTTGATTGAACACATTCATCCCGTTCCAGTGCACTAAAACCCACTTCCCTTCAGGACCGTGTCAGCGAAGCCAAAACTTCCTTGAGTGACGCTGTTTCCCAGCATGCAATGCGAGCTAGCGATTCACAATACTATTTCATCACAAACATGGATGTAAAAAATAAAAAGGAACGAAAAATGAAACTTCAGGAACACCAACCATTGCAATACAAGCAGAACTGGGCAGAAGTTTTATATTATGTACACCATAATACAGCCTTCTAGTGGCCAAGCTATTTAATCCGTCTCTTCCTAAGGCACTTCCGCAGGTGGAGGCTCATCATAGAGGTCACGTGCTGTGTGCGTCACTCCACCAACCACCTCGGGGAAGGTCTAAGACAAGAGCCAATCGTTATACTTGCAGGTTATCACCTGATACGTTTTAGCGAGTGAACAGAAAATATGGGTCAACGTGGGCAGCCATCACAGGTGAAGCTTGCTGGCGGAAATGATGCACTACAAGTGGATGTGACACTCATGAGTGCGATGGATGAGGTAGAGCAATGCTCCAGAACCCGATTCAGACTACTCTCCCTCCACTTTTTTTGTTTTGTATGAGCGTTTAAAAAAACAACATCATGATAATCGAATAAGCTTTAGTTTATTAATCAGAATTAAAACAAGTAGGTTTTGCCCTTACAAGGTTGTAGATTTGTTATAGATGAGTTCCTTTGTTGTAGTTTGGCGGCCAGCACCGAGCGATGATTGCTCACCCACTTATTGAGCTTAAATCCACCTCTACCGCACAGGTCTGTTAGCTGCTGGTACAGATGTATTGCTTGTTCCACCGTGCTGACGGCCTTTAGACAATCATCCACGTAGAAATTTTGACCAACAGTGTTTATAACCTCGGCTGGGAAGTCATGCTGATTGTCGTCGAATGAAGCACAGCTTGGGGATGACACTGCCCCAAAGATGTGGACCAGCATCCTGTGCTCTTGTAGGTCCTTTGTAATGTCCCCATCTGGCCACCAGAGGAAGCGTAAGAAGTTTACATCCTGGTTGGAAACTCTTACTTGATGAAACGTTCCCTCAGTGTCAGTCATGAATGCTACAGGGCCTTGGCGAAAACGAAGCAGCACACCTAGCAGTGTACTTGTCAAATTGGGACCCTGCAGGATCTCTTTATTTAATGATGTTCACTCACTTTCAATCTCACAGCCACTAAAAAACCTGATTGTGATTGAGAGGTCCTCAGCAGCCAATCACTGTTGGGAGTCCAGCCTTCAAACACTCCTCCTGAATCCAGAGTCACATCTGTGAGCATCTGGAACTTTGGCCCTGATCCTCCACACCACACAACTTGGGATGACAGCGCCACCTACCTGTATCCTTTCAGCAGCCAGTCCATGCTCTGACCCGTTTCCACTGTGGCCTGTTGTGTCATCTGGACCGGAGTCTGGATCATCAGTGTCCAGGTTCATGGAATCTGTCAGAGTGCCGCCGTCCTGTGATGTAATGATAGAGAATCACTCTATTTATACTAATGTGCAGAACCACTAGAGTGTCATTTCTTCACTGCTGTCAGCAACAAGCATTTGGTGTCACACTGGTGTACGACACTTATGGGCTAATTAATAAGAAATGACATATTTATGAGTCACCCGCAATGCCCAGATTGTTGCCGCTTATCTGCTGATATGAGCCGTCAACTGTTGCAATATAGAACCACGGGCAGGAAATTACAATTAGTGTAGAGTATATTATAATTTAAAAGTTTACTAACGGTAGTTCTTTAAAGAATTTAGCAGGGATGGAACAGGCTAACGTGACGACGTCACCTGTAACACGGTAGGAGCTGAACCTGCTGTCACGGCGAAAACTCCGTGTTACGTCCCGTCGAGGGGGACCGAGACGCAACGTGTGGGACACCTTCCCCCACTCCCAAGCCTCATTAATTTTTCACTGCAGTTGGCAGTTTCAACAAAAAACATTTTATTAATCAGTAAATGAAATAAACAAAACAACTTAATCGGTGGGCAGCAAAGGCTTCAGGGTGGGCCCAGGCCAAAATAATAAACCAAACTCCAACTAGCTCGCCTTAAGAACTAACTAAAGAAAGAAAGAGAACCCAAATACAGAAAGGCTAACCTCTCTACATACTTAATAAACAGGAGAGAAGAGGGGACAAAGAAAATGGCAGCCCACCCCTACGGCTGTGTGCTCTAACACCATTTCAGAAGTGACTAACTGCAGAGTTGGGAGCGGAGGAGGGATGACCGTCAGGCTGGCTCGACTGCTCCTCCTTCTCAGCCGTGGCGCGTCCAATCAGCAGCCGACATCCAGGACCGCACCTGCAAGGCGTCATCCACTGTCAGACACACACACAGACACAAAGATAGAGGCACCTAGACCCACCCGTGGGTCATAACACTCCGTGTGGATCTTTTCACTCTGGCATTGAAAGGGGGTGCTAGCGCTAGCCGTTTGCTAAGCTATGTACAGACAGCACCACCGCTTGCCGAACCACATAGTCACACCGTTTATATACAACAACTCGTCATCAATATCTCTAAAGTAGAAGTCAAGAACTGTTTTCAAAAACGATAACTAACTCAAACTTTTTTGTGTGTTTATAAAAACAAACTAAAACAAACTTAAATTGAAGTCATATTTCACTTCGTTTACGTCTGTCAAATGAATATTTGCCCAGGAAAATCTTTTAGTTTTACGCAGCAGCACCTAAATGCACCTCGCGTTCTGTGACGTCACCCCTCTTTCACAGCAGTATGTTGACGAGCGACTCGCGGCGGGAAAGTCCGATATGCCACAGTAGTGAACATGTTTATTGAGACTGGGAAGTAGACACGACAGTTTGACTCAGTTTGACTCAAATATCCTGTGTCGATGAGAGTGGTTATGGCTATCTGATAAAGCAAGATTTAATATTGGGAATTTAACAAAATGAAAAGGAACTGACAACGCCACCCTGGGAATTTCACCCCAGTTCTACTAAACACAAAAGTAATAATTAGGCACACAGGTAAGTTCTACGAGGAAGGAGTAGGAGACGTGGTTCAGAATGTTTAAAATATCAAACCAACTTTTATTCAACATTTAAAAATAAAAGGAACAAACAGACCAACACTTAAAACGGAGCTACTGAGCTCCTTATTCTTGGTGTAGAAACTGAGGCTTACCGATGAGGGGGCCAAACGGGGGAGGAACCAAAGAAAACAAGGAACACCCCACTCACACGTGACACACCTGCAAAGAAAGTGAAGTGCAAAAAAAAAAGAAGAAAACAACCACAATCCCGGGTCACAGCACGCGAAGGGGCCCACCACCCGGGACACCGCCACAACCAGCAGCTCTCAGCGACTACAAAAGAAAAGATAAACAGTTGGTTACTAAAAGTTCCCTAAAATCTGTCACATGTACTGAAATAGCAAGAAAAACAAACAAACAATGCAATTACACACACACACACACACACACACACACACACACACACACACACACACACACACACACACACACACACACACAGACACACACACACGTTCCCACCAACCACGCACACGCATACACGCACACACACCACTGTGGCTGGACCGGCGACTTGATAGTGTAACGTCTGCTGTCTGAGGGTCAGCAGTGGCGACGTAAGCAAACGAAGAAAAACACAACGAGAACGGAAAAACAACAAGTAAAACCAAGGCGGGACGGAAGCAACATGCACCGTCCACCGTCTGTACGGGGCGGCTAGCACAATCAAGTGCGGGCGAAGCGGCAGTGTTCCTGCACTTATCTTATGGGACCGAGTTTTGGGCCACAGGTCTTGATCACCAAGCGTCCTCCAGGTGAGGAGAACAACGAGGAGGCTCTGCGCAGCTTTGTGCTCGCAGGCGGCTGTAGGGTGCCGGTGAGGTGTTCAGGAAGCACTGTAAAAAGAACGGACAGGTGAGGTACTACGTACCTATGCTAATAAGCCATAATAATTTAAATGCTAAAATGTCCGCACCTGATCCTCTTACAACTCGGGCACACAAAGCGGATGTTCAGTGTCCCATTGACCACAATGGACCACTAAACGAAGCTTTTAAGAAAAATGCGAAATGAAGCCACTGAGAGCTAAAACAACATGCAAACAATGCCACAGTGCAGCTTTTCTCAAACGGGTCAATTTTGAAATCATTTTAATCAACTCTGTCTTCATTGATCAGAAGGTTTTTGCAGATTTGGAATTAAAACATTTTAACTGCAGGAATCATAAAATCGTCTCATCAGTGACGTTTATAGAGCCATTAAAAAATTTAATATGTGCTGAACAGACAAACGGAGGTGTAAGAGGCCTGTGTGACCAGCAGGGGGCAGCAGAGGACCGACAGCCGCAAGTTCCTCCTCAGAGAGGCCTGAGAAGGTTCTGCACCTTCAGCTCCTCCAGGAGGTCCTCAGCAAAGTGTCAGAGTTTGTTGGTTTTTTACCTCGGTCGGCAGAGTCACAGTATGAAACTTGTAGCCAGGGGGCGCTGCAGCTCACTCAACACCTACAAGGTTTGAAAAGGAAATTGAGTGGAATTCATCTGGAATGAAAAGAAAAGCACAACTACAGCAGAAAAACTGAACACAAGGACGCACAAAGTTTGAACTACACACTGATTTTCTTCTTCTGTTGATTCAAATGAATTTGACAGAAATAATATCTGAAAAAATAGAAACCAAATGTTAAATTTCGACATTTAAAAAATGGACAGATTCATTTACACCCAGTAAGATAAGAAGATATTTAGCTCTCAGCCAATTAGAGCTGCTGCTCCTGTGTGTGTGTGCGTGCGTGCGTGCGTGCGTGCGTGCGTGCGTGCGTGCGTGCGTGCGTGTGTGTGTGTGGATGTGGTGGTGTGTGTACCTGAATGTGGGAGTGGGTGTGTTTAAATACGTCACTGGAAGTAGGCTGCCAATTAGTGCGGCCTCCGAGGTCGCAACCGCCCCACGCCAGCGACGAGCCCAGGGCGGGGGGGCCCGGACACGGCACACCCGCCGCAATGCCGGCCAGGAAGAGGCCCGGAGCAGCAGGCCCCCGGACCGGAGGGCACCCGCCCCACGAGGAGCCAGGGCAAGATGACAGGGAGGCAGATACCCCAAGGAGAAGGGACACCACCCGGGGCGAACAGACAGCAGAGCCCGTCCTCCGGACGGGGCCCCCCAGGGCAAGCGAGACCAGACTCATCCCCATGACAGGACCCAGCCCCTTCACCCACCGGGAGGATCGGTACCCAAGGCAGGCCCGGGCACCCACATGCCCCCCCCCCTACGGACCCAGTATGGCGCATCGCCGCAAGTGGCGAGGTCCCCATAGGCCCAGCCGGTCTCGCACCCCAGGGGCACCGGACTGCACAGGGCCCATCCAGAGTGGGAAAGATACCGGATCCCGCCCCCGCTAGCAGGCCGACCCCACTGTGTGTAGGGGTGTCAGTGTGTGTATATGTGCACTTGCTGGTGTGTTGAACTATGGTGCGTTTAAAATGGAGGGGTGGTAAGGCCCTGGGGCAACCACACTGCTGCTGAGCAGGGCGGCGGCCGCAGTGCACGAACCACCCCCCCAGGCCCTAAGTGTCTATAATGCTATTAAGATTGGAGAGGGTCTTAAGGCCAGAAGGCCGGGCAGCGACCAACCAAGACACAAATCCCCCGAAACAGAAGAAAATGAATAAATAAATTAAAAATTTAGGGGAAAAAAAAAAAAAAACACCTATTATGTGACTAGGGGGGACTCCCGGTCAGGGCGCCCCCTCAGCGACATCGGGGCCGGGGACACCACAGGGATCCAGGAGCCAAAGGGGGCCCGCCCCCCACCGCACCGCACCACCCGGGCACACAGGAGCGGTAGCCGGCGAACGCGCAGCCCCACCCCAGGCATGCGACCCCACCGCGTACGATCCAGCGCCAGTCCCCAGACACAGGGACGGACCAGCCCTCCCACCAACAAGGGGGCCCCCAGACCAGAGCCAGGGCCCCCCCCCCCCGGAGCACCACCCCCGGAGCACCACCCACCCAACCCGCAAAGCAGCCGAACCTCCCACGGCCCCCCCCCAGACCGCACCCGACCCGCGGCAGCACGACCACGGCTGCCCACATCAACCAGCAGCCTCAGCTATTGATTGATTACTAGTTAGTTATAGGATGAAGCAGACATTCCTACCAAGGAGGTGTGGTCTAACAGTAAGTTCCTATATTGTGCAATGTGCAGGTGTTGTTTTGTTTTCCAGTTTGTGAGGATTGTTTTCTTAGCGATAGATAAGGAGGTGATCAGCATGCGAGATTCTGCCTTATCTGATGTGATATCACTGAGGTCCCCTATGAGACAAAAAGAAGGAGTGGCTGTGATGTTGGAACCAACCTGTGCTGATAGATCATTGCATACTACGTGCCAGAATTTATTTACTGGTGGGCAATGCCATACAGCGTGTAGGTAATTATCTGGGACATTAACTGTGCAGTGTGAGCAGGTAGAGGCGGTCATGCCCATCTGAAACAACCACTGTCCAGTGTAGTGGATCCTGTGGAGTACTTTAAAATGTATTAATTGTAGAATAGGTTGTTTTATCAGTGAAAAGGTGTTCAGGCAAATTGTTCTCCAGAAATTAGAGTGAGGCTGGAGAGACAGGTCTCTTTCCCACTTAACAATTGGGATAGAAATTGTGCAATCTGTATTTGTAAGCAACTCACTCCAATAGAACTGCACTCGTCCTTCTCTCACATTACATTGGATCACAATGACCAAACAACACAACAAAGACAATGATGCCACTGTGCTGCCACATCCAGACTCTGTGTAGGTCTGTAGGCCTCTTGGACCTTCATGTGAACCACTGCGTGTTGACTGGAGGTGAAACATGACTGACTGCTGTCCTCCTCCCTGGACAATGCAATCTCACTTTCAATCTCACAGCCACTAAAAAACCTGATTGTGATTGAGAGGTACTCAGCAGCCAATCACTGTTGGGAGTCCAGCCTTCAAACACTCCTCCTGAATCCACAGTCACATCTGTGAGCATCTGGAACTTTGGCCCTGATCCTCCACACCACACAACTTGGGATGACAGTGCCACCTACCTGTATACTTTCAGCAGCCAGTCCCATGTTCTGACCCGTTTCCACTGTGGCCTGTTGGCTCATCTGGTCCAAAGTCTGGATCATCAGTGTCCAGGTTCATGGAATCTGTCAGAGTGCCGCCGTCCTGTGATGTAATGATAGAGAATCACTCTATTTATACTAATGTGCAGAACCACTGGAGTGTGGAAGCAGACAGTTACCATAATCCAAATGAAAAAGCAACAGCAGAAATGCTTTTTCATTTTAAGAACGAAGCTGCATTATTTGACTCATAATTAAAATGGTTGATAAATAATCCAAACTGCATTTTCATTTTCTTATTCATGACTGCTCATTCTTATACTTAATTCAAATGAAGGAAAACACATTTGTGATTTAATTTTCAAAACATGCACCAGCAAAGAGTTACCAAAATTCAATATGAAATGTAAAATTCAAAAATGAAAAAGCAATAGCAGAATGCTTTTTCATTTTAAGAACGAAGCTGCATTATTTGACTCATAATTAAAATCATTAATAAATATTGCTATATGCATTTTCATTTTCTTATTCGTGTCGCACCTTTTATGACACAATCAAAAAGAAAACTGAGAGCATTGCTTTTTAATTTTCGTGGTCCTGCCCTGCACAAGAGTTACCACAACTCGAAAACGAAATCGCAATCTCAAAAGTAAGCGCGCGGCGCAGGAAAGTGACGTCAGCAGCTCTCCACCTGTGGCTAATCTAATACCAGTGCCATGATCTGCCACTGCATCTTCACTAGTACTAACTGATGATGGATCACAAATCACGTGTGCGAGGCGTAGAACGAGCGGAGCAGTCAGAGGCAACAGAAGAAGAAAGAAAAGCCTCCTTAGCTTAGTTGATCTTCTGTGTTGCCTCCTGGACGGTGCTGGCCTCCTCTGGCTTGGTGCTGGCAACCACGGGAGCCACAGGAACCACGAGCACAGCTCTGGTCATCTGTGGCGTCGCCTCCACCTGATTAAAATGAGAAAGATGTGATTTTATGCCAATAAACATAGAAAGGAAAACACTAGGCTTTACACGGTCACGATTTTTGTGCCGATCACCGATCCAATCACGTTAGAGGCAATAAATACTTGTTTCTGTACACCCCTTGCCTTCTCACGAGCACCGTCTAAAGTTGTTTGCTTTAGCATCCGTTTCAGAGTTTGCTTTTCTTTTTCTTTCTCCGCACTGCGTTTCTTGAACTCGACATGCTCCTCCGTGTGTATCTTTTCCAAGTGCCTGATTAAATTTGTGGTGTTGAATTTTTTTACCAAAGTTCCCCCGCGAGGTACTGTAGCGTTGCATATATTGCAGGTAGCTTGTGCCATGTCTGTTTCTCTCACTTTGAAAAACTTCCACACCTCCGACACGTTTGTTTGTGTCGCCCATGGATGTTGCTGTCGTGAAGATTCAAAGAAACTTTATTGTCCGTCACATAGCGACAGTACTCAAAACAGGAAGAGGCACGAAGACAAAAATGAAGGTTTTTGAATCATGAATCATTAGCTCTCGGTGTTATGCCCCGGCCTAGGGGGAACCGGGACACAACATAAAGGCTCACCCCCTTCTCCCAGCTCTCAAATTAGACAAAGGTGCTTCGTCCACAGGATGGTTTTTATTAAACGTCACCATCATTGCACTGGCGTCAGGGAGGGCATGGCCAAAACAACAAACAAAATGGCTCTCTTATGGATCTTACCTATGAAGAAAACAATCAAATAAATGACAGTCAAACTAACCTCCTTAACTAAAACACAGGAGAAAAGGGTCACAACACAAATGGCTTCCCTCCCCTACGGGCTACGTGGACACAAAGGGAACTGAAATAGATTACAAAACAGAATTGATGGCTGAACACAGAATGCTGCTGCTGCGGCACATGGCCTCTGGTTGGGAGCTGGGAGAAGGACAAAGAGACCGAGGTGTTGAAGTCCTCCTCCTTAAATATTGGCACCAGCCAATCACCTTTCCGCACCTGGAACAAGCAAAAAAAAGGGAACACAGGATCTACTGCGCCATCTAGTGCCCAAACGGACACACAGCAGACAAAAGGAACTGACAACAATGTAA
Source organism: Nelusetta ayraudi (assembly GCF_046127955.1). Taxonomy (NCBI): domain Eukaryota; kingdom Metazoa; phylum Chordata; class Actinopteri; order Tetraodontiformes; family Monacanthidae; genus Nelusetta; species Nelusetta ayraudi. The sequence goes on from NW_027466095.1 coordinate 1,997,283, forward strand.
ACCCAAATCTATACATTTACATAACACTCGGATACAAACAAATAAACATGTCGATGCTGTGAAACTACTTTGGAGGAAATGAGACAGTTTAAAAAAGTTTCAACACGACCATCACGTCATTGATCGGTGATTCATGACATGACGCCCGATCATGAACGTTTCAAAAAATGCCAAATATCGGCCGATCCGATACAGCCGATAAGATCGGTGTAAAGCCTAGAAAACACACACAGGTGATGAAGTGGAAATGAATAAGTACAAACCTGCTGCACTGCTGTGACATTGCTGGAGGCAGACTCAGTCATGTGGACAGTTGAACGTGTTGCCCACACCTGCAAATACAAGGACACAAAGTAACGTTTAAAGAACTGCATTTATTGTCCTATCACAAAGATGCACACAATGAAATACACATATCCCAAATACCAACATGTCACTTGTTTGTTTTGGTTTTTGAGGCAACGCGTGCTGATCGACGTCTCAGGCTGGACATCTGGAAGAACATAAAGAAATTAATTCATAAACAAAGTAACACACTAATTAAACTGTACATGTACTGTACATATGTGATCTTGTGTTGATAATAGGGGTGGGGCGATACGGCTAACCCGCGATTCGATACTGTCACGATATTTGGCCCACGATAATGACAACATCACGACACACGATATCTTCGAAATTTTGCAGACGATATGTGACTGAAAAAGAAAAAAATACCCATAAAAAGGAAAATGCCTGTGATCTTGCATTTATTCCAAAACTTTGTATAAAGTACAAACAAACGTGCACTGCACAAGCAAACATATTAAAGTGCATGAACATTAATAACTTTCATGTAAACAAGGACAGTGCTTTCTGGTAATGTAAAGTCAGTAGCAACTTGTTTTATCTCAACTTGGGGACTTGGGATATACAAACCGACGGGAAGATGAGAGAGGGAAAAAAATCCTTTCACTGCCCCGATTCTGAAAATCAATAAAAAATGATGCAGACAAAATAAATAAATGAATAACCGCGTCCCCGAAATATACGGGACAAAGTGAAGTGCGTCCCCCATCAGTTCATTACGGGACAGGCTTTTTAGTTGCCAAATATGGGACAATCGCGTATTTTACAGGAGGGTTGGCAACCCTATCTAGACCACAGACGGAAATTAAATGAGGTTTTGTCATTTTCCATAAAAAACGGGACAAATTGTGTCCCGGGAGAGATTTTATCTTTCCTGGGACAGGTGGACAGGTGGTGTTTGGAAAAAAATATTGATATTTGCCGTCAGTGTATCGATTATTTATTGCGACAGAAAGCACAACAATATATTGCAATATTGATTTTTTTTTTCACCCACCCCTAGTTGATAAGTGTATGAATATATGAATAATTGTGTGAATGTTACCGTGGCAGCTGGGGAAACCCTGCCAGATGACTCCACGACGGTCTCCATGTGGTCCAGCAGCACAGCCTCACTGAACCACACGGGATTGGACGGGATGTCTGTGTGAAATGCAGTCTCAAAAGCTGTTGGTACCGTCAAAAAAAAAAGAGGAGAGGAAATCAGAGTCAACTTAGGATAAGTGTTCATTTTTAAAATAAAAAGTTGCACAGTTTGACAAATACACGATTGGGGGGGGGGGGGGGGAAGAGGGATGAACAGGTTACCTCAACCTCCTGTCCAACAAGAGTCCATTCAGGAGCGGGTCCATACACTGGCATGTAGACAGGACCTGTCACAACCACTCTGGGAGACACCCTGGGCGATGATTGGTTGTGGCACAACACCCCTGGCCTAGGTGAAGGGGGTACAAGCTGATGGAGCATGCAGCATGCAGACGCTCCACCAAAATCAGTCCTGAGGTGCACCTAAACAGAAAACAACATGTTAACACATATTTGTCATATCAAATGAAGAGCAAGTAAGGCTGAAGAAGGCAAAACTTACACCATCATAACACCACCATGTACAGCTGACGAAGGGGGAGGTGATCGGCCATATACACAAATGGTAAACCTGGAAGAAGTGTCACATAATCAATTATGTAATCACACAATTCTAAGAAATATCTGTTAGCACAGTGTCACTGAAGAGAAAAAAATACAACAAAAATATGTATTTTACACACCCATGCGTGCAGCAACACGATGATATACTTGACGTAGCGCTGTTTGTACTTCTGGCTTGACAGTCAGGCGAGGTGGAAAGTCAAGCACAAAACCCAAACAAACAAAAATGCAAAATAAATTCATGAATATTCTTGTTATTGAACTATGGATCATGGAATTACTTGATATTCATAAAACAAAGTGGCGATGACATTCATGTGTTCAAATTTGTTTGTCACAGCAGATAAACAAACCTTGGGCCAGCGGTCCAACACAGTTGCCAGTAGCGCAGCAAAATCCTGGGCGGAGTCTGTTACAAGCCCGTGTTCAAGGTTGTTGCCCGGGTCGAGAACACAAAACCATCCACAAGTGGAAAGAGATGTGAGTCTCCCACCACCAGAACAAAAACATAAAGAAACTTGTGGCTTGACAAAATCACGACCCATACCTTCTTGTCTGGTTGCTGGGCCTTAAGAACGAACTTGCACTGTTTTGTCAGTCAGGAGCAAAACGGGCCATCTTCGCACCCAGGTCGCTGACCAGTACCGCGCCCTGTGTAAATTGACAAAAAAGAAAAATCTAAATATGTTTTTGTAAGATTTATTTGGAATACAACATAACAACACAGGCAGAACATGAAATCATGAACGTGGAAGTACTCACGACGTTCAAAGTCCTTCCGAGGTGGAAAAGGTGTCCAATCCCGTTTTTGCTCCAGGCGTCGTTTCATGGCCAGAGAGCGACGGAATGCCTTGGTGTTCGGCATCTGAACAATGAAATGAAAGATTGTGTCATTTTCAATCAAGGACAATGATAACACAAGTTTACAGAAAAAAGTGATGTTTTCTCACACACAACATCAAAACACAGAAAGGTTTCTGTACCTTTGCAGCTGGAGACGATGAGCTTAAATCAATAAAGCAAAAGAAAATGTGTATGTGTACTCTTGGACCCTAACCCTAATGCCATACAAGCCTATGGGGTGAAATTTCAACTTTGTCCTACAGATATGGGGCCACTTGCTTTTTCATCAGGAGCCCCCAAGAAGAACCCACGCCAAATTTGGGGCTTCTAGTACTTGAGGAACCCTGAAAGCCTAACCCTAATTTCAGCTAACCCTAACCCTAACCCTAGTTTCAGCCTTATTGTTAACCCTAATTCAATGCATGTCTATGGGGTGAATTTTCAACTTTGTCCTAGAGACATGGGGACACTTGCTTTTTCATCAGGAGCCCCCAAGAAGCGCCCACGCTAGATTTGGGGCTTCTAGCCAATGAGGAAAAATTTGGAGCAGACAGGACAGGGTTACAGCTGAGAAGGCACTTAAGATCCTCAAAGGACTGTTGCCACTCACTAGACCAAACAAATGGTTTCAATGGACTGGTTAATTCTTCTCTCGTGGCCGGCAGCTCCACTGCCTTGGTGCTGGAGATGCCCGCTCAGGGGTGCCGCCAGGAATTTTGGGCCCCCTTCAAAAAAACAAAAACAAATGGGCCTCCTTTGCGCAGCGCTTGTCAAAAGCTTCACATCACTCTAAAAATACAGTATAGTTCAATAATAGTGCTTGAGTCCATCTTGACAGTGTCAATGTATTTTTATTGTGAATTCTCCACTAAGCAAACTCTTAACATTGATAAATGATTCATGAAAAAAACACTTGATGTTTCTCGGACAAAGTTGAGCTTTGACCTTCATAGACTTGCACTGCATTAGGGTTTAGCGATAAGGCTGGAATTAGAGTGAGGGTTTTGGGGTTCCTCAAGAACTAGAAGCCCCAAATTTGGCGTGTGCGCTTCTTGGGGGCTCCTGATGAAAAAGCAAGTGGCCCCATGTCTCTAGGACAAAGTTGACCTTTGACCCTCATAGACTTGTCATTAGGGTTAGCGATAAGGCTGGAATTAGAGTGAGGGTTTTGGGGTTCCTCATGGGCTAGAAGCCCCAAATTTGGCGTGGGTGTGTCCAGGATGATCCTGATGAACCTGAAAGTGGCCCCATGTCTCTCGGACAAAGTTGACCTTTGACCCTCATAGACTTGTATGGCATTAGGGTTATCGATAAGCGATACAAACCTGGTGAGTTTAAGACTTAGTGACTCTACGTACATGAATGTATGGGGTACCCCGTCCTTACCTTGTTCCAACCTTCCCTCCACAAACCTGGCTGTCCAGTGCAGAAGTCAAAGTGAGAGAGAGAACAAAGAAGGAGGAGGGCCTGTGACGCCGCTGCTGATTGGCTCGTTGGTCGGTTGAATGAGCCAATTCTAGAGCTCCCCTCGGTGTCCACACACTGCAAAATATATCTAAGAAATAAACACTTAAATTGAGAAAGAACAGGCTAGAAACAAGTCAAATTATCTGCCAATGCAGTAAGATATTTAGACTTGGTAAGATTTCTTAAAATAAGACGATATATCTAGGCATTTGAAGAATGGAAAAACTCTTGAAATAAACAGTAAAGCACTCATTCCAAGGACTGTACTAAGTCAAATAAACTTGATACTAGCTTCTCAATTCTTTTTTCACGTTTGCTTCTTTCTTAATTTGAATGAAAAGATCTTAAAACCAGACCTACTAACAGTGCAATTCTTCTTAATTTAAGTGTTCACAATATTAGCTTTTTTTTCTCAAAATGAGACAAAGCATCCACCCCCCCTACGCCCATTCCCCCCCAAAAAAAAAAAATTCAGCAAACAGAATTAATATTGTCAACAACTATTTATTCACTTAAATTGCTGACAGTGCCTTCACTGCCTTGTAATAAAAACGTCACTAAGGCATTGCATCTTAAAACAACCTCAAGCAATCATTTCTAGAACGCAAGTAACAATTGTTACAATATTCACCGTCATCATTATTGAATATTGATTCAGATTCCCTGACACTCAGTTACACAATAAAAAAAAAAAAAAAAAAAAAACAGCATGGGGACAGCATATAGTGTTGATATATACTGATAACATGTTTGTTCCAACAGACTCCCACCCACCCTCAAGTTACAACTACCAGGGGAGTGTATCACTACCTATGCCTAGTACACAGCTCTACTCCCCAATAAAATCTTTCCATTCTGCCATGGTCTTTTTTGTATGAGGCTGTGGTGTCTCACTCATGGATAGTGTCCTGTAGCACTTCTATCTGAATGAAAGAGAGAAGGGTTGCCACACACTTTTGGATATGTGAGGTGCAGGGCATAGTAGTAACCCATCAGATGAAGCAGACCGTCACTCAAGTCTTCCGTGGCTCCAAGACAGATGAGACAGCGGGTCCCATCAAACAGCAACACAGGAGTGCAGAAAGACCTCTTCTGCGAGTACATTGTGGGATCTTCTGTTGGCTAAAGAAAAAGAAGAAGGAAACGCCACATCCATGCATGGAACTATGAAGTGTTGAATGTGAGAAAATGCAAACAAACTTTCACCTGAATGACATGAAGCAGTGCCTCACTGGCATGTCCCAGCTTCTTCGGTGGTGGACTTGGTGAAGGAAAGAGTGTGGGGAGTACCCTGAGCAGCGCGATGGAATATTCCACTGGAATAGAACAAATCAACTTTGAGTTCAAAGTTAGTCTTCCTAAAAATGAGTCTTATTAGGTTTGTGTTGATCACAAAAAAAATCTTATTTTTTCAGCATGAAGAGTATTACCATTCTGCATCTATTCATTCAGCGCAAAATAAACCATCCTATGTCCAAGGAAACAGCTACACAGTCAATTAGAGACACAGCAAAATGACTCACCTACATCCAGCGTTATGCGTGGCTTCATCACTTCATTTTTTTTCCAAACACCATAAAATTACACATTGGTGCAGAAGTCTTCCCATCTCTTTTTTTAGTTCATCAATGAATTTTCTGTTGCCCTTATCCAGAATGCGCCGCAGCTCATTCATTGCCTATAATGCAAGTCAGTGTTAAAATCTGCAAAAATGCTTTCTTTTCATCATAAACCAAAACAAGTTAATCACTTACACGATAAAGATCCTTGACACATGGATATGCATCCAGGATCTTTGTTGGCCTTGTCCTGTTCTTTCAGAACATCACTATCAATGAAGGATCTTCTTGCTTGAAACTGCAGGTCAAGAATTTGGGAGACAGCATCTTGGTTGGGTTTTGGTTTCTTGTACAGCTCCTGCAGGGTCTGATAATGTCTGGCCTGTGCTGTCAGACCATCTTTGGCTGATGAAATGGAGGAGACAAATCAGTAAATCAGTCAAATGGATGAAATTGTTTGGAGCATCAAAATATATCAAGAATTAGTCCGGGTGCAGAATCGTTCCGGGCGTAGTGACTGCCCGATACGGCAACTCCATTGGGACATATCTCTACGTCGCGGTCGAACGTGATAGATGGATAGATCAGGGTCAAAACGCTATTTCGCGGGTGATAGATAGATAGATATATAGATAGATAGATAGTGTGTGTTGAATGAATACATACATTCGTATGTATATATATATATATATATATATATATATATATATATACACATATATATATATACATATATATATATGTGGAGAGAGAGAGAGAGAGAGAGAGAGAGAGAGAGAGAGAGAGAGAGAGAGAATTTCGTGTATACAATATAATACAAAGTACTGTAAATACGCCAGGGATTGACAGAAAAAAAAAGATAACCTTAATCAACCGATGTAGTTTGTCCTAATAGAGTTGCCGTATGTGACGTCGTTGGCATTCGCCCACTGGACAGAGGCAACTGCCAATTACGTCACATACGGCAACTTTGGGCTGCTTTTCACCAAAGGAGTGGATGTCTGGGGACAGATTGGAGACGTTCCTCCTGGTGAAGACACAGTTCCTGGCTTCATTCGGGGCAGCCTTGTCTGGTACGGTGGAATTCTCAGCCGAGAGGAAACCATATCCAAAACATTATGAACAAGAGAGAAACAATAGACCCAATTAGGAAAAAAGAAAAAAAAGTGTTATGCTAGATGTTTTCAGAGCAAAGTAGGTAACCAATCACATCTACACTAATAAGGGCCCAAATCCATTTCCTCCTGAGAAAGTGTTCTGGTCCAGGAAAAAGGTCTCTCAAATCATCACGACGGAGGGTGTGGAGCAAGACTTCATCGATGTTGGCAGCTATAAAGACAGTCCAATCATTAACAAACCTTTTACACTTAACAACTCATACATTTTTTAACTGATGAATTTAATTCAACTTGACAAGTCAAACCAAGTTTGTTTTGTGCCAATTTCTGTTATCAGAAATAATTGTAAATGCAATTCAGTTTAGACATTTTGTCTCAAATTAGTAAAATACTTCTTTTTGAAATCAGTGTCGGCATACAGTTATTTTAATAACTTAGCGGACAAATCACAGTAATGGAATTTTTTTCATACCTACACATGACATACCATTTAAAATTGATACTGTGACATCATCCAGCTCATCCATTATTGGCCCCGGTTTGGATGTCCATTTAATTTCTCCTCAATCTGGCAGGGAAAAAAAAATCATCATATTAAGGTCACAATTAGGACAAGCTAGCCTTCCGACTCAAGATCCGTTTTTTTACAATGCCCATCTGCCATGGATCCCAAAGTTCCCATGCAATTAAAAGTTGTGACACCTTATCTGAATGATAACCGTAGACAGCTCAACGGATTGCTAGTCATACAGACAACAATCAAAATTGGAGTGAAACTTGTAACCACAATGCCTGCAACATGGTGGTACTTATGGTAATAATCAACAAATACCAGTGTTCTTCGTGACAAAATGACAACATCTGATAGGATTGTGCCACCTTGAACTGCAATCAACTTAAATTTTGATAAAAACAAGCAAATTGTACCTAAACTACATCTTCAATCAATCCAATTTGAGCACCCTCTACCCCATAAACTGAAGATACTGCAATACAAACTTGGTAGTACAGTATTTCGTCATGCCACATATAACTAGGAATGCTAATTGCTTGTTCACATGACTAGAATTGCAGTACATCAATCCAATACAAAATACACACTTGTGACACTTGTCATCAAGCTCATAAATCCATCGAGTCGAGATGAGCACGTGCAAGGAGTCGGACTCCGTGAGTTCACATAAACAGAGCATTGCGTTTGCATAAATTATGCACGGCTATCGAGCAAGAAGCCGAGTCCGATTTGGTGCACATAACCACACTATAATGCCTCTCAATGTCCTAACCCATGCCACGCAACACAAGGTTGTCCTGAGGTCAACTGTACCAACCATTGCCAGAGCTTATGGAGCAATTTGATGTTATTGTACAGTAAAAATGGAATATTGGAGCTGTCGCAAAAAAAAAAAGAAAAAAAAATGCCAACTTTAAGGCTTAATATCTCCAAAATGATACTGTACATATGCTTGATAATGACTGAGGATATAGTCAGGGTGTTCCTCAGGTCAACTGTACCAACCACTGACAGAAATTATGGAGCAAAGCAATGTTACTGTACAGTAAAAAATTGAGTACTGGGCCCTTTTTGCCTGTTTGAAAAGCTAAAAAAAAAAAGGAAAACAACAACTTTGAGGCTTAATATCTCCAAAATGGTACATTAAATATGCCTTATAATGATTGAAGATATATTCAAGGTTGTCCTGAGGTCAACTGTACCAACCATTGACAGAGCTTATGGAGCAATTTGATGTTATTGTACAGTAAAAATGGAATATTGGAGCTGTCGCGAAACAAAACAAAAAGCCAACTTTAAGGCTTATTATCTCCAAAATGATACAGTAATCAATCACATTTAGAAATCAAATGTTTCTAAATGTCAAGTCAGTAATGTCAAGTCAGTGCTTGATGTGTCATCAGCAGGCGTCGGCGTCAGGAATGGGGCATCGGCGGGTTTCGGGCGGAATCGCCAGGCGTTGGGAAGCGTTGGCGGGTGTCGGGGGCTCGTGGCCAGGTGGCGGACGTCACGGCAGGCAGTGGCCAGGTGGGCTCAGTCCCGCAAACGCTGCTTACAGCTTTAATTTTGTATTGCTTTGATAACATTGTTTAAGTTGAGTTTAAATTTACACTATTTTTTTTTTCTTAGCTGCTAATTGTTCAAAAATGCTGATGTTAATAGTGTGTTTGCACAGTAAATGTTATGGCACTTTAATTCATATGGCAGTACATTTAAAATAACTGGCCGTCAAGTTCCAGGAACTGACAAACTGCACTGAGTTGAGTGAGATTCTCCAAAGGAACTCCAGTATAAATGTGGACTTTACATTCTAGTCCCCTGTGAAGAAAAACCCAAAAGTGAACGTTTTTGTGCCTCACCCTTTCTAACTGGGACATTTGCAAGGGAACGCAGACTGGTTATGCATATTGAATATTCCTGCCTTTAGTGAGAGATCTGCGAGAAACAAGTTTTTGTGTCGTCCTGATAAAAGAAAAATGTTTCTGCTGTTACCTCAGAAATTGCCCGTTATTATTGTGGCTCAGGATTTTGTAGGTAGATTTTTTTTATTTTTCATGAGGAACAGGATAACAGTAATACCCTGGCATTGGCAATAAGCTTTAATTTTGTATTTGCATTTTTTTTAACTTTAGATTTACATTAAAAATGTTTCTGTGTAAAGTGCTGATGTTAAGTGTTTGCACGATAAATGTTATGGTGCTTTCGTTTATATGGCAGAACATTTAAATTAAAGTGTATGAAAGACTTCTTTTAAATTCATTATTGGCTTTTGCGTATACAACGTGATTAATCGTGATTGATCAGGTAAATCATGTGATTAATTGCGATTAAAATTTTTAATCGTTGCCCAGCCCCAGTGAAAACATTTTTCTGGTGCCAGCATTTCGTGAGGCAGAAGTTGATTCATACTTCAGTGCCTTGGAGCAAATAGCTTCGCCACTCAACTGGCCAAGAGACATGTGGCCTGTCCTTCTCCAATGCAAGCGGGTGGGAAAAGCACAGGAGTTGGTGTCTGCTCTTTTCTTAGAAGACAGCCTGCAATATGATGTTGGAAAGGAAGCAATTTTTCCTGCTTATGAGCTTGTTCCTGAGCCCTACCGGCAAAAATTTAGGAACCATAGAAAATCTAGTGGTCAAACCTTTGTCGAGTTTGCATGGGAGAAAAGCAACCTCTTTGATAAATGGTGTGCAGCTAATGATGTCAAAAATGACTTTGAGTCACTCCGTGAGCTCGTTCTTTTAGAAGATTTTAAAGACTCTTTGCCAGAGAAGGTGGTAATGTTCTTGAATGAACAGAAAGTGTCGTCATTGTCCAAGGCTGCTGTCCTCGCAGATGAGTTTGTGTTCCCACAAAAATGTCATCTCATCTTCCCCCCCGATCGGACAGGCCTTCTGCTTCTCGTCCCACAAGAGCCGAGTCTAGCCACCTCCCCCTTGAAAAGGCTAGAGGGAAGGGACTTCTGGTTTGGCCATAAAGCGGTAGACTGCGCGACACCAGGGCTCTCGACCGTCTAGGGTAAAAACTCCCCGAAAACTTGAATAACTATTGTCAGATATCATATTAACTACAAAGTGATCAGGGGAACGTTGGAATGGGAAGGAAAACTCGATTCAACCAAAACAGAAACATGGTAACAGACAATATGGCGGAACTACCAGCTTGCTCTGAAACAGAGGGAGATGGTGAAACGAACTCCTCGTGACTAACGACGCGGAAAAGGGCTCGGACATAAAAATTATTAGCAAGGAGATACAGGATTTAAAAACGGAATCAAAAGAAGTCCTTCGCACGTTTGTAGAAACACTGAGGAACGACGTGGAAAAAGACTTGGACGACTTCAAAGGCGAAATAAATCAACAACTTGCGAAAGTCGTCACCGAACAGGAGCTCCAGACCGGCAAGATCAATGAGGCTGAGTCGCGGATTGAAAAGCTAGAACGTTGGGCACAGGAAGCTAATGACGCTCTGGTCATATCACTGAGAGAACAAAAAGCTCTTCAGGACAAGTTAACTGACCTGGAGTCCAGGCCGAGGAGAAACAACCTAAGTATCTATGGAGTCACTGAAGGAGAGGAGGGAGAATCTGTGGCCAAGTTTGTGGAAGACCTGCTGAAAAGCGAACTTCACCTGCCAGCAGATTTTAATTTCCATATTCAGAGAGCACACCGCTCATTTGCACAGAAACCAGCGGACGGTGCCCAACCGAGACCAATCAATGTTAACTTTCTGGAATTTACTACCAAAGAGAGGGTCCTGAGAGAGCTATGGACAAAGAAAATAGAACTGGGGAAGAAAGTACCGTCATTCCATCACGATTACGCGACAGAGATGGTCCAAAAGAGAAAGGAGTACAACACTGCTAAAAGAATCCTGAAGGAGAAGGGCATCCGCTTCCAGACGCCATTCACCAAGATGAGGACCCACTGGGATACGGGAACTCGAACCTACAACAGCGCAGAGGAGGTAAAGGAGGAATTGGCGAGACGCGGCCTGGCGGAGAAGACGGCGGTGGCGACGGGTGCGGAGGGGCCTGCGGCACTCGGTGCCCCGCACTACGACGGAGTGGCAGTGCGAGGAGGGATCCTGGAGGGGCTACGCATCAGCACGACGCATCAATACGCATAGATCATCATCGATCAAAAAAAGATTAGATGTGGCGAGGGGGAGGGTCTGGCGGAGGTGGAGACAATTCAGATGGTGGGTATAAAGGAAAATTGGGGGTGGGGGGGGGGGGGGTGTTGCCTGACAATGCCACCTAGGGAGTTGCACCCCAGGAAATAAACTATAATAAAATTCCTCGGGCTACACAGGTTCGTTACGCTTTGAAATTTAAGAGGACGAGATGGACTTCCAATGAAACAGCTTTATTTGACAACAATTTAAAATAGACCAGGTTTAGCTGCCTGAGTGTCAAGGAAATAAGTACCATACCAAAAAGTCTGTTCAACATAAGAAAATAAGGGGCGTAGTATCTGAATCTATGTATATGACATCATGTGATCTTATGTATATGGCCTGATGTGAACTCAGCAGTGAACCTGCTGCACTTCTTCCCTAAGGGCGTCTCAGGGTCCATATATGGTCTTGTTGTTGCCAACGGCCACCAAATTGAAAACAGATGGTCATTGGGGGTGCAACTATGGAATGTATACATTCTCCCCCACTTCTAGCATCTTCCTCCCTGGTTGCTGGGAGGTATAAAAGGTGATGGGAACAAAGCATCATCGGAGTTGCTCACGTCTGGCCCAGAGACATCCCCAGGCTTTCCATGGTGCCTGTCTGACTTTTGACTTCTTTGAAATAAACCAGTTTTTATACAACTAAGTCTGTGTCAAAGAAGACTCCTTCAACATCTACATCACTTGAATCCACCAGAAGAATTCACCACAGGGGAACAGGGCCAAAGAAACCAAAGAAAACTCAAAAAAGGGAATAAACAAAGCTAAGGGAATCACTACAAACCAAAATTCAGCTACGCCAACTCCTGTCCTAAAGAAAAGAGAACAAAATTAACATACTAATACCTTGAGACACCCAGGCAAGCGTTAAACAGTTAGAACGAAAGAAAAATTTTTATTTATTCTTCGCACACACACACACACAAAACAAAACTGCCTGGGTGCAGTCGCTCCGAATCGCTGCCTCCCCGCCGAGCGCCAGAGGAGGAGAGGGGGAGGGGGGCTTCAGCTTTAACAGCCAAGCGGTGAATGCACAACAATCACGCACACACAGCACCACCTCCCGATGAACGGGCACCCGCTAGGGTTCCTCCTCCAGCTGCGCTTATGGCCCAGCCCGCTCTGGGATTGCTAGCCGAAATGCTAAGAACTGCAAAGTTCTCAGCCTGCGCTTGTTTTTAAAAGAGCTGCTTTCACTCTGCACTCTGGCGCAGGTGTAATCAGTGCGTTTACATGCAGAGCTTAATCGGACTAAGCAATAATTCGTTTTTCTCGTCCAATCGGAGTTCTCACCTTGTCCCCCTATACATGCAGCTAAGAAATTTGAATTACTGACGGGAACGTGTCCTCCTCCCAACAGTAGGGGGTGGAGTGAGCCTTTTCAGCTGGTCAGCTGCTTTCGGTTGACATATTACATCATTATGATATAGAATGATAGTTCATAATGTACGTGTTACTTACTTTGCAGATAAGCTGTACCCTATTTCTTGTGCTCATGGTTATCTTAAAAGATAACCATGAGACAAGAACATTGTTTGCCGTTGGAGGGCTACAACAACACAATGTCTTCGATGCTACGCTTTGTGCCGTCGCCACGGACCCCAAACTCTCGTTCTTGTTGGATGCCGGTTCTGCGCAGACTGGTGGGAGAGTTTGTGTACAGGTTTTGCAAAGGAACGGTGTCTTCAGTTATACACACGCTCATTAAAGTGCCGACCGTGGAGGAAGCTTGTGCCGCTGCACGCCGTTTCCAGCAGAATAACCGCGAAATTATCGAAATAAAAACAAATCAGAAAAACATCTCTTTGCTGTGCTTTTATTTACAAAGTTGAAATTCTTCTAACTTACAAAAAATGTGAACGAAAAGGTAGAAATATAAATACGAAGGAATACGTATTTGTTCAGGGCTGCGGAAAGCCAGAGCCCTGCATTTGCTGCGCTACCCTTTTTAAAAAGGTCTCCGTTGCGCGTTATTTTAATATGTCCATCTCTTTTAGAAGAGAAAGCATCGCCCCGGTCTCATCCTCTCTCCAAATGTCAACATTCTTATTCGCGTTTGCTGGTTGTTTCGCGCCGTCTGTTTTGTTAGACGACGTAGTTGTGCGGTGGCGCGTGCGCACTTGCGTTGTCCAGTTAATAATCCGACCAAGGCGTATACATGGCCGAGAAATTAGAATTCCAATCGCATTATCTGGGTGTCTCAATCGGAGTTCTCCGATTCCAATCGGAGTTCTCAAACTCCGATCATAATCGGACGAAGGCAATAATTCAAATTTCTCTAGTACCATGTAAACGCACTGAGGGACGCAAAGATTGCACTCCGGCGCAGGTGTGATTGATGACGCGAAGGTGGGGGCACGGCATGGTGTGGCACGGAGACCACTGGCCGCGTCCACCACACGCCAACTTTCAACAGCGGGGGCTAAATGGGCGTGGCTACGGCTTGCAGGCCAATTAATGTGGTGGAGGACGAGGGTCTGCGCGATATCATATATATTATACTGACTATGGATGAATATGACACTGACTGGATGATTATGGCACTGACTGTGGATTACTATGGATGCTGAACAGCTGTTATAGGCTATACTGCCTAACTGCACTATATCAGTTGAGTCCTGTACTGTATTGCACTGCCCCCTGTTTAATGCACACTTTATTTATTGTTTTGATTTAATTTAATTGATTTTGTGCATCACAGTGTGATGCAATGCATAAGTGTCATCCTTTTGTCTTAATGGCTGCTGAAAAAAGGGGATGAATAGTTCAAGTTGGAGTTGAAAAGTAAAATAGAGAAATTTTGGTAGTACTAGTAATCATTACTATGTAATGTTACAGTTATGCCCATCTGTTATCTTTGTTGGGCTTGACTTTATGATTATTTTTCTTACCCTGTGCATCTTTTGTTTTGTTAGTAGTACTTGCCATTACTCCAACACGAATAAACATGCTGCATCCCACTAGATGGCGCATTTGCCTTATTTACAAGCACCATGGTCATCGGAGCTGATTGCTGACACTCTCAGCAGCGTGCATCTACTAAGGTCTACGAAGATTCCACAATCTATTACACCTCGCGAGCAAAACAGGCTACAGGTAAAATTAAACATCTTCAGTTGAGCAACTCAGGCAAGATAAACTGATTTAAAAACAAACAAACACTATAATACTAGGAAAAGAATCCTCTATATGTCAATAAATACAACAGATTGAGTATTCATAAAAAAAAATGCTTACTTTAAATAAGAAAATCCAACAAACCAACAAGTGCAACACTAAAAAGCAAACCAACAATCAAAATAATGCTTAATTGCCTTAGTTTCGTCCCACACTTATCAGCTTAGCTCCTAAGAATAACACACATTATTCACCTGGACAGAAGGAGGTTCTGAGGAATGTGTTGGCCCTGGAGCTTCCTGGTCAGGATGTTCGGGAGATCCCTCTGGCTCAATGTCTGGAGCGCCAACATATTTTAGAATTGCTCCTGCAGAGACAAAGCTCATTAGATCATCAAGCAAAACAGATCAGAAGCGCATTTTCCTATTTTATTATTACAGTGATGTTGCAGTAATATAGGAAAATTAAAAATTCATTTGTTTTTAAATTAAACATTATGGTTGCAGTGTCCCTTTAAAGCTTTTACCCAATTACAAAACTGTCATTTTTAAGAGTTTTTGGCATTACTTTACACACTGTACTAGTTAAAGTAATAAAACTAAGATAAATGACCCACTGCCACAACAGTCTAAAATAGTCAACACCATGCCAAATAAAGTATTTCCAAAAAATATTTCTTTGAATTATAAAACAGTAGCACATTTCTAATTAAGGGCCTACAAAATACAAACTAAGCTTAGTAAATTCATCCTAAGTTAAGGCTAAAATAACATTAAGAGTCAAATATGTGAGAGACAACTTCCACTGAACAATAACAGGGGACTGACTACAACAACAACTACAACATGCCCTCCCTCCCGCCCTCCCTGTTATAATGTGAATAAACGGGTGTGGAGTCAATCAGTCATTCCCATGGCAGGATAGGCCAACAATGGCAGGATATGATCAACTTTCATAAAACAAACAAAAACGCTGATTCATGACGAACAAATATTAGCCAGCCAGCTAACATTTATCCGACGCTAGCTAGCTCGCTAGCAGGACAAATAAACAAACTTGGGGGTGGGGGGGGGGGACAACAGCGTTTCACCTCCACCTCTCCAGCCCACATCACAAACAAATAACTTACCTTTCCCCTTTGCAAGATTTTCTTGATCGGTTTTCTTTTCCTTCCGTTTTTCCGCACCGCTGGGATAACTCCTTTTTGATGCCACAATGGTGTCTGTTTGTTTTTAATCCTCTCGCTAACGGGAACGAATGGTAGCTGTCAATCATTAACGTCATACCTGTGCGTCGCCGGCCCAATACGTCACAACCTGCGTGACAGTGCGGCAAGCCCCCAGAGTCCAAGATGGCGTCCCATTGCTTTCAATGAAGTTGCTCACCCAGCGCATGGCTCCCAAAAACTTTTTGACTTCCGCATTGATGAGATAATAGAGCATGCGCAGTTGTGTCAGTGTGGAGACCGTCACTGACAGACGTGCGCGCTCACGAACCGTACAAAATTCAACATGGAAATCAATGTATTTTTTACGGAACAACTGACGATAGTTGTTTGGAAATTTTATAAATAATAATGATGATGATGATGATGATGATGATGATGATGATGATGATGATAATTATTATTATTATTATTATTATTATTATTATTATTATTATTATTATTATTATTATTATATGAATAAAATAGTATTATTATAATAATATACTATTATTTGTGTATTAAACAAGTGAGCAATGTGCCACTGAATAATAAATGATAATTCTTTGAAGCAACTCTCTTTGGAAAGCAGACAAAGTAATGAAATGATTGGTCTATTTATTTCATCAGAACTAAAAAAAATAAAAAAATAAAAACTCAACGATCTTTAAAGTTCCTCCCTGAAAGTTCCTCCCTTTCTCTTGCACCTGTCGATGTGTGTAGCTAACACAAATTTGCAAATATTTTGTCGTCCTCATGGAATTAAACAGCACACTATGTTAATTTATCAGCGAGTGCTCTCTCTTTTCATGCAATTCATCACGCTTAACATGTAATGCTGAATCATGAAAGCTATGGAGCAAAAAATAATAATTACATAAACCACGAGTGAAATAAAATGTGTCATTCATTCAATAAAGATTTCATTCATTCATCTTCTATACCCATCCATCCATCCATTTTCCATACCCGCTTAGTCCCGAGGTCAGGGTCACGGGGGTCTGCTGGAGCCTATCCCAGCTGTCTTAGGGCGAAGGCAGGGTGACACCCTGGACAAGTCGCCAGTTCATCGCAGGGCCACATAGAGACAAACAACCATTCACACTCACATGCACACCTACGGACAATTTAGAACGTTCAATTGACCTCACGTGCATGTTTTTGGAGTGTGGGAGGAAGCCGGAGAACCCGGAGAGAACCCACGCAGACACAGGGAAAACATGCAAACTCCACACAGAAAGGTCCCAGGTCCAGGCCCCGGAATCGAACCCACGACCTTCTTGCTGTGAGGCGGCACCGCTAACCACTGCACCACCAACTATTTTATTGGATTTTATTTCTTAGTTGAAAATGCCATTTTATTTCATTTAACAAAGCATATCATTATTTCATCATGCATTTAATTGTTTTGTGGTCCTGTGTTTTAGTGCTTCATAATTGTATTCTGTTGTCAAATTTGCCCATCAAAGTCAGATTAGTAATCCTGTACATCAGTTTAAGGAAAACCAATTCTAGGTAATGGATTGCAGATCTTGTAGTGACCTGTTACAATGGAAAGAAATGTATACATAATAAGTACGTCTGTGTGCCCGATATTTTAGCTAACACTAAACTTTCTGCACAACTGTCTGCATTGTGCTTTTTCTTCGGCCACAGAGAACAGAAACGTCAGTAGTTCTTTGTTCACCCATGGTACAGTTTCATAAGCTTTTCAGTTCTTAATACGTGTTAATGTAAAAATCCACACGCGAGGCATTTAAAAATGGCGGTTTTGGTCTTTCGTGAAAGACTGCCTTTGGTCTCAGCTCTGCTCGCTTCAAAACCCCAACGAGGCAGGTACCAAAATCCTAACCCCTGGGAACGTGACAATTGTTTTTTTCAATTGAAGTTTTCGTTATTTTGTTCGTTTTCGTTAACTATTATAACCGTGGTCAGGACCTCCAGTCAGAAGATCCACTGGAGGACATTTAGAGCAAACAGTCAGACAACAGCAGCTTCACCACATCAGCTGAAAAATGGAGTTTGGATGCTTTCAGCTTCAAGTCGTGGACAGAAAATGATGCTCACACTGTCACACTGATGTTTTCTTCTCCAACCTTCTCTCAGCTCCAGAGGTTGGTGGTCTGCAGGAGCTTCTACAGCAGCAGAAGATCAGTCTGGAGAGGAGATGTGAACGTGTGACTGAAGGTGAAGAAGCAGGAAGTCAAACTCTCCTCAACAGCATCTACACTGAGCTCTACATCACTGAGGGACTGAGTGAGGAGGTCAACAGAGAGCATGAGGTCAAACAGCTGGAGACCAAGAAGACCAAGAAGACCAAGGAGATCCTCCACGACCGTCCAATCAGGTGCAGCCAGATCTTTGAAGCCTCACCTGAGCAGCAGGGACTCAGGGAGTCAGAGTGGTGCTGTCTCTGGGGGTCTCTGCTGAGGCTGCTGCCCCCGAGACCTGACTCCGGATACGGCAGTAGAAGATGGATGGATGGATGGATGGATGGATGGATGGATGGATGGATGGATGCCAGGTGATAGAACATTTCATAAAAACAGACTCTGCATTATAACTTCTATTACACTCTAAATAACTCACTCCAATATAACTGTACTCATCCTTCTCTCACATTACATTGGATCACAATGACCAAACAACACAACAAAGACAATGATCCAACTGTACTGCCACGTCCAGACTCAGTGTAGGTCTGTAGGCCTCTTGGACCTTCATGTGAACCACTGCGTGTTGACTGGAGGTGAAACATGACTGACTGCTGTCCTCCTACCTGGACAATGCAATCTCACTTTCATTCTGCTGCAGATGGCCATTTTCATTTTACACCGTCCAAATTTACAGCTCAGGGCGCTGGGACGAATTCCAAATTGTGTGCAGATACACAACACACTTCAAATAATTATGAGAAAAATCCAACGTAAAGAGAGCACTTCCATTAGGAAATAGTCAACATGAAATTTCGTCTTCTGACACCTGCTGGTCAAATTGAATAGTTGCAAATATTGTGAAGAAGTTGTCATCTAATTCTAATCCTAAACAATATGGCCATTCCAAGTCAAGTATTAAGACAATTAATCAGGTTTGTACTGCTTGATTGAACACATTCATCCCGTTCCAGTGCACTAAAACCCACTTCCCTTCAGGACCGTGTCAGCGAAGCCAAAACTTCCTTGAGTGACGTTGTGTCCCAGCATGCAATGCGAGCTAGCGATTCACAATACTATTTCATCACAAACATGAATGTAAAAAATAAAAAGGGACGAAAAATGAAACTTCAGGAACAGCAACCATTGCAATACAAGCAGAACTGGGCCGAAGTTTTATATTATGTACACCATAATACAGCCTTCTGGTGGACAAGCCATACTATTTAATCCGTGTCTTCCTATGGCACTTCCGTGGGTAGAAGCTCATCGTAGAGGTCACGTGCTGGGTGCTCGTCACCCCACCAACCACCTCGGGGAAGGTCTAACAGGAGAAGCTTGCTGACGGAAATGATGCACTACAAGTGGATGTGACGCTCATGAGTGCGATGGATGAGGTAGAGCAATGCTCCAGAACCCGATTCAGACTACTCTCCCTCCACTTTTTTTGTTTTGTATGAGCGTTTTAAAAAAAACAACATAATGATAATCGAATAAGCTTTAGTTTATTAATCAGAATTAAAACAAGTAGGTTTTGCCCTTACAAGGTTGTAGATTTGTTATAGATGAGTTCCTTTGTTGTAGTTTGGCGCTTGAAAAACTATATATGGGATGTACCATGACCTGAGGGATTTCCTCATCCCATCCCAGCTTGGTTCTGATGCTGAATGTGAATGTATCTTGCTGTACATCCCACTGAGCTCCAAGGGCCCTCTCCATAGGGAGCTGGTCTCTGTCAAGGTTAAGTGTTTTTACCTCTTTAGCTCTCTGCTCTTCAGGAATGGCGGCCAGCACCGAGCGATGATTGCTCACCCACTTATTGAGCTTAAATCCACCTCTACCGCACAGGTCTGTTAGCTGCTGGTACAGATGTATTGCTTCTTCCACCGTGCTGACGGCCTTTAGACAATCATCCACGTAGAAATTTTGACAAACAGTGTTTATAACCTCGGCTGGGAAGTCATGCTGATTGTCGTCGAATGAAGCACAGCTTGGGGATGACACTGCCCCAAAGATGTGGACCAGCATCCTGTGCTCTTGTAGGTCCTTTGTAATGTCCCCATCTGGCCACCAGAGGAAGCGTAAGAAGTTTACATCCTGGTTGGAAACTCTTACTTGATGAAACGTTCCCTCAATGTCAGTCATGAATGCTACAGGGCCTTGGCGAAAACAAAGCAGCACACCTAGCAGTGTACTTGTCAAATTGGGACCCTGCAGGAGCTCTTTATTTAATGATGTTCACTCACTTTCAATCTCACAGCCACTAAAAAACCTGATTGTGATTGAGAGGTCCTCAGCAGCCAATCACTGTTGGGAGTCCAGCCTTCAAACACTCCTCCTGAATCCACAGTCACATCTGTGAGCATCTGGAACTTTGGCCCTGATCCTCCAAACCACACAACTTGGGATGACAGCGCCACCTACCTGTATCCTTTCAGCAGCCAGTCCATGCTCTGACCCGTTTCCACTGTGGCCTGTTGCGTCATCTGGACCGGAGTCTGGATCATCAGTGTCCAGGTTCATGGAATCTGTCAGAGTGCCGCCGTCCTGTGATGTAATGATAGAGAATCACTCTATTTATACTAATGTGCAGAACCACTGGAGTGTCATTTCTTCACTGCTGTCAGCAACAAGCATTTGGTGTCACACTGGTGTACAACACTTATGGGCTAATTAATAAGAAATGACATATTTATGAATCACCCGCAATGCCCAGATTGTTGCCGCTTATCTGCTGATATGAGCCGTCAACTGTTGCAATATAGAACCACGGGCAGGAAATTACAATTAGTGTAGAGTGTATTATAATTTAAAAGTTTACTTTACGGTAGTTCTTTAAAGAATTTAGCAGGGATGGAACAGGCTAACGTGACGACGTCACCTGTAATACGGTAGGAGCTCAACCTGCTATCACGGCGAAAACTCTGTGTTACGTCCCGTCGAGGGGGACCGAGACACAACGTGTGGGACACCTTCCCCCACTCCCAAGCCTCATTAATTTTTCACTGCAGTTGGCAGTTTCAACAAAAATTATTTTATTAATCAGTAAATGAAATAAACAAAACAACTTAACCGGTGGGCAGCAAAGGCTTCAGGGTGGGCACAGGCCAAAATAATAAACCAAACTCCAACTGGCTCGCCTTAAGAACTAACTAAAGAAAGAAAGAGAACCCAAATACAGAAAGGCTAACCTCCCTACATACTTAATAAACAGGAGAAAAGAGGGGACAAAGAAAATGGCAGCCCACCCCTACGGCTGCGTGCTCTAACACCATTTCAGAAGTGACTAACTGCAGAGTTGGGAGCGGAGGAGGGATGACCGTCAGGCTGGCTCGACTGCTCCTCCTTCTCAGCCGTGGCGCGTCCAATCAGCAGCCGACATCCAGGACCGCACCTGCAAGGCGTCATCCACTGTCAGACACACACACACACACACACACACACACACACACACAAAGATAGAGGCACCTAGACCCACCTGTGGGTCATAACACCCCCTCCCTGAAGAACTAAACCCTATTAACATACCTACAAATAAAACTAAACAAGAAAAACCTCACTTCCCCCGAAATAAGAATTCCGCAGCTAGTCCACATGTACACGTGATAATGCACTTGCCAACACATTATCAACCCCCCTTCCTGTGGCAAATCTGGAGATTGAAGGCTTGTAAGAGCAGAGACCACCACATCTTCGAGGGCATTATGGTCTGTAAAAACCTGACCCCAAACATCAAGCTGGGCACTGTCAGAAGAAGAGCCAAAGCGTCTTTCTGAACTTCCCAATATTGACTCTGTGTGCGTGCTGCTTACTTGTGGCATGTCCCTCTACTTTATGTCATGGTGCAAAACTGACGTACGGCGGGGGTGGTCAGAAAACAATAGTGGGTGGCTCTCAATTAATTTAACAATATCATGACGGGCTGATGCAGGCAAATGGGACAAAAACGAGCTTAAATTATTCATAATTTCAGAGTTTCCCAGGCGCGCCGAAGGAACACCGATTTATTTTATTTTTTTTCAATTAGCCCTCCCTCCGCCAATGGGCACGGAGGGGGCGGAGGCTCAGGCGACACATTTTTCCGAGCAACGTAACGCCCGGTTCACACTGGACGGGGAAGCACCACGAAGCGCCGAGCGCTTCCATTCGGCGCCCATGTTAATCAATGTAGTAGTTCACACCAGACGCGAACAGGTGCGCGGCTCCCCTCGCGGATCGCGACATGCATTTAACGTCAGTTCACTGGACGTGGAAGCGAAGTGCCGCCGAGCGCTTCCATTCGGCGCCCACGTTAATCAATGTGGTGGTTCACAGTAGACGCGAACAGGCGCGCGGCTCGCGGCATGCATTTGTTGTTTCGGCGTCTGCTCTATTTCGTGCGTGAGCCGCGAGAGATCCTCGTCTACAGTACAGGAAGTCGCTCAATAAAAACGAGAAAATCCGGTGAATTTTCAAAATAAACTCATTTCAAAATAAAAACCGAATGACAAATTCGATCATATATCATATTTGTATGTTATATTTGTCAGTACATTGTATCAGAGTGCGAGAGAGATTAAACACACACACACACACACACACACACACACACACACACACACACACACACAGAGGAAGACTTGATCAAAATACGTCTGTTTGAGCCTAGAGATGCCGGTCAATGATCATTATGAAAGAGGTCTTGTCTTGAGATGGACACCTGAGTGCGTGTTTCTATTTATTTACACACACACACACACACACACACACAGACACACACACAAACACACACACACACACACACACACACACACAAAAGTAAGCTACGGAGCGGGCTGGCTACGGGGCGAGGGGGGGCGATGATGAAAATGATTTTATTTATTTTTATTTATTTATTTATTTATTTTAAAGAAAAAAAAAAAGAAGCTCAAGTGGGAGTGAAAAAAAGACTGCAGCTGAGCAGAAGCGCTTGTCGACCGTCAAGGAGCTGTTCGCGTCTGGTGTGAACCAGTTGGAGCCTCGCTCGCGAAATTCGTCGGCGCTCCGCTTCGTGGCGCTTCCGCTTCCATTGAAATGAATGGCACGAGCCGCGCGCCTGTTCGCGTCTGGTCTGAACCACTACATTCAGTGCCTTTACATGGCACTAGAGAAAATCGAATTATTGCCTTAGTCCGATTATGATCGCAGAACTCACGTGCATGTAAACGCCTTACTCCGATTATGATTGGAGTTTGAGAACTCCGATTGGAATCGGAGAACTCCGATTGAGACACCCAGATCATGCGATTGGAATTCGAATTTCTCTGCCATGTATACGCCTTAATCGGACTATTAACTGGACAATGCGAGTGCGCATGTGCCACGCCTTGCTCTCGCGACTCATGACCGCACAACTACGTCGTCTAACAAAACAGACGGCGCGAAACAACCTGGCAAACGCGAATAAGAATGTTGACATTTGGAGAGAGGATGAGACCGGGGCGATGCTTTCTCTTCTAAAAGAGATGGACATATTAAAATAACGCGCAACGGAGACCTTTTTAAAAAGGGTAGCGCAGCAAATGCAGGGCTCCGGCTTTGCGCACCCCTGAACAAATACGTATTCCTTCGTATTTATATTTCTACCTTTTCGTTCACATTTTTTGTAAGTTAGAAGAATTTTAACTTTGTAAATAAAAGCACAGCAAAGACATGTTTTTCTGATTTGTTTTTATTTTGGTAATTTCGCTGTTATTCTGCTGGAAACGGCGTGCAGCGGCACCAGCTTCCTCCACGGTCGGCACTTTAATGAGCGTGTGTATAACTGAAGTCACCGTTCCTTTGCAAAACCTGTACACAAACTCTCCCACCAGTCTGCTCCGAACCCAAATCCAACAAGAACGAGAGTTTGGGGTCCGTAGCGACGGCACAAAGCGTAGTATCGAAGTGTTGTTGTAGCCCTCCAACAGCAAACAACGTTCTTGTCTGCCTTTTAAAATAACCATGAGCACAAGAAATAGGGTACACCTTATCTGCAAAGCACGTAACACGTACATTATGAACTATCGTTCCATATCACAATAGATTTAATATGTCAACCGAAAGCAGCTGACTATATATATGTATATACATATATATATATATATATATATATATATATATATATATATATATATATATATATATATATATGTACATATATATACATATATATATATATATATATATATATATATATATATATATATATATATATATACATATATATATATATATATATATATATATATATATATATATATATATATATTAATTAACCTCTGTCATTGAACTCCAAAACATACATGGTCAATATCCATATTATTATTATGTTGTTTTTTTAAATTCTCATACAAAACAAAAAAAAAGGGTGACATCCACATCTAGTCCGTTATTTTCGCCAGCAAGCTTCTTATGGTTAAGACTGACTACATTGACCCATATTTTCCGTATACTCAACTGAATCAGATGCCCTGCAGATACCCTGCAAGGGCCACGAGGGTTGACGCACAACCAGCACGTGACCTCTACCATGTGCTTCCACCCACGGAAGTGCCATAGGAGGACACGGCTTAAATAGTATGCCTTGTCCACCAGAAGGCTGTATTATGGTGTACATAATATAAAACTTCGGCCCAGTTCTGCTTGTATTGCAATGGTTGCTGTTCCTGAAGTTTCATTTTTTCCTTTTTCCCTTTTTCTTTTTTACATCCATGTTTGTGATGAATTAGTATTGTGAATCGCTAGCTCGCATTGCATGCTGGGAAACAGCGTCACTCAAGGAAGTTTTGGCTTCGCTGACACGGTCCTGAAGGGAAGTGGGTTTTAGTGCACTGGAACGGGATGAATGTGTTCAATCAAGCAGTACAAACCTGATTAATTGTCTTAATACTTGACTTGGAATGGCCATATTGTTTAGGATTAGAATTAGATGACAACTTGTTCACAATATTTGCAACTATTCAATTGGACCAGCAGGTGTCAGTAGAAGACGAAATTTCATGTTGACTATTTCCTAATAGAAGTGCTCTCTTTACGTTGGATTTTTCTCATAATTATTTGAAGTGTAGGCCTGTAGTTGATGAGGAATCACGGTGTGCTAACGCTACTCAAACAGCTTAGATGAAAAAAAGGGAGTGTGATTTGGGTTTGTGGTACATTATGACAATCTTGGACTCGCAAGACTGAGGCGACGGTTCAATTCCCATCAATGTGTATTATATATGTGTTATTCAGCTCATCTATTCTACATTTTAAATAGATCACATTTGACATCTGACCCACTGAACACTTACTATTGAACATATCTTTAAACTATGGGCTATTTAGTCTTGTTTTAGGATATAATATAATTCATTGCACAAACTGTCAGGCTAAGTATAAGAGCTATAGTGTACTACAATCAGTCGTGCCAAAAAAGAGACATTGTCTTTATTTTTCATTTTTATTTTATTGTGTCAGCATTGAACCATACAAGCATGTAGTGTTGTCCAACAAGAATGCATGGCGAATCAAATCCCAAACAATCTATGAAACAATGAACACGTTTCCATTGCACTTCATTTTATTGAGCACTAGATGACCTCCTCGAGCACTGTGTCATTGAAGCCTCGAGTAATGAACCATTTTTTGAAACAAGTGTCGAAGCTTCAACAAAGCCTCGATCGGCCATCACTACCTACGGCTGCGTGCTCTAACACCATTTCAGAAGTGACTAACTGCAGAGTTGGGAGCGGAGGAGGGATGACCTTCAGGCTGGCTCGACTGCTCCTCCTTCTCAGCCGTGGCGCGTCCAATCAGCAGCCGACATCCAGGACCGCACCTGCAAGGCGTCATCCACTGTCAGACACACACACAGACACAAAGATAGAGGCACCTAGACCCACCCGTGGGTCATAACACTCCGTGTGGATCTTTTCACTCTGGCATTGAAAGGGGGTGCTAGCGCTAGCCGTTTGCTAAGCTATGTACAGACAGCACCACCGCTTGCCGAACCACATAGTCACACCGTTTATATACAACAACTCGTCATCAATATCTCTAAAGTAGAAGTCAAGAACTTTTTTCAAAAACGATAACTAACTCAAACTTTTTTGTGTGTTTATAAAAACAAACTAAAACAAACTTAAATTGAAGTCATATTTCACTTCGTTTAAGTCTGTCAAATGAATATTTGCCCAGGAAAATCTTTTAGTTTTACGCAGCAGCACCTAAATGCACGTCGCGTTCTGTGACGTCAGCCCTCTTTCACAGCAGTATGTTGACGCGCGACTCGCGGCGGGAAAGTCCGCGTCCATGTTTATTGAGACTGGGAAGTAGACACGACAGTTTGACTCAGTTGACTCAAATATCCTGTGGCGATGAGAGTGGTTATGGCTATCTGATAAAGCAAGATTTAATATTGGGAATTTAACAAAATGAAAAGGAACCGACAACGCCACCCTGGGAATTTCACCCAGGGAGTTCTACTAAACACAAAAGTAATAATTAGGCACACAGGTAAGTTCTACGAGGAAGGAGTAGGAGACGTGGTTCAGAATGTTTAAAATATCAAACCAACTTTTATTCAACATTTAAAAATAAAAGGAACAAACAGACCAACACTTAAAACGGAGCTACTGAGCTCCTTATTCTTGGTGTAGAAACTGAGGCTTACCGATGAGGGGGCCAAACGGGGGAGGAACCAAAGAAAACAAGGAACACCCCACTCACACGTGACACACCTGCAAAGAAAGTGAAGTGCAAAAAAAAAGAAGAAAACAACCACAATCCCGGGTCATAGCACGCGAAGGGGCCCACCACCCGGGACACCGCCACAACCAGCAGCTCTCAGCGACTACAAAAGAAAAGATAAACAGTTGGTTACTAAAAGTTCCCTAAAATCTGTCAAATGTACTGAAATAGCAAGAAAAACAAACAAACAATGCAATTACACACACACACACACACACACACACACACACACACACGTTCCCACCAACCACGCAAACGCATACACGCACACACACCACTGTGGCTGGACCGGCGACTTGATAGTGTAACGTCTGCTGTCTGAGGGTCAGCAGTGGCAACGTAAGCAAACAAAGAAAAACACAACGAGAACGGAAAAACAACAAGTAAAACCAAGGCGGGACGGAAGCAACATGCACCGTCCAACGTCTGTACGGGGCGGCTAGCACAATCAAGTGCGGGCGAAGCGGCAGTGTTCCTGCACTTATCTTATAAGACCGAGTTTTGGGCCACAGGTCTTGATCACCAAGCGTCCTCCAGGTGAGGAGAACAATGAGGAGGCTCTGCGCAGCTTTGTGCTCGCAGGCGGCTGTAGTGTGCCGGTGAGGTGTTCAGGAAGCACTGTAAAAAGAAGTGAGGTACTACGTACCTATGCTAATAAGCCATAATAATTGAAATGCTAAAATGTCCGCACTTGATCCTCTTACAACTCGGGCACACAACGCGGATGTTCAGTGTCCCATTGACCACAATGGACCACTAAACGAAGCTTTTAAGAAAAATGCGAAATGAAGCCACTGAGAGCTAAAACAACATGCAAACAATGCCACAGTGCAGCTTTTCTCAAACGGGTCAATTTTGAAATCATTTTAATCAACTCTGTCTTCATTGATCAGAAGCTGTTTGCAGATTTGGAATTAAAACATTTTAACTGCAGGAATCATAAAATCGTCTCATCAGTGACGTTTATAGAGCCATTAAAAAATTTAATATGTGCTGAACAGACAAACGGAGGTGTAAGAGGCCTGTGTGACCAGCAGGGGGCAGCAGAGGACCGACAGCCGCAAGTTCCTTCTCAGAGAGGCCTGAGAAGGTTCTGCACCTTCAGCTCCTCCAGGAGGTCCTCAGCAAAGTGTCAGAGTTTGTTGGTTTTTTACCTCGGACGGCAGAGTCACAGTATGAAACTTGTAGCCAGGGGGCGCTGCAGCTCACTCAACACCTACAAGGTTTGAAAAGGAAATTGAGTGGAATTCATCTGGAATGAAAAGAAAAGCACAACTACAGTAGAAAAACTGAACACAAAGACGCACAAAGTTTGAACTACACACTGATTTTCTTCTTCTGTTGATTCAAATGAATTTGACAGAAATAATATCTGAAAAAATAGAAACCAAATGTTAAATTTCGACATTTAAAAAATGGACAGATTCATTTACACCCAGTAAGATAAGAAGATATTTAGCTCTCAGCCAATTAGAGCTGCTGCTCCTGTGTGTGTGTGTGTGCGTGCGTGCGTGTGTGTGTGTGTGTGTGTGTGTGTGTGTGTGTGTGTGGATGTGGTGGTGTGTGTACCTGAATGTGGGAGTGGGTGTGTTTAAGTACGTCACTGGAAGTAGGCTGCCAATTAGTGCGGCCTCCGAGGCCGCAACCGCCCCACGCCAGCGACAAGCCCGGGGGGGGGGGGGCCCGGACACGGCACACCCGCCGCAATGCCGGCCAGGAAGAGGCCCGAAGCAGCAGGCCCCCGGACCGGAGGGCACCCGCCCCACGAGCCAGGGCAAGATGACAGGGAGGCAGATACCCCAAGGAGAAGGGACACCACCCGGGGCGAACAGACAGCAGAGCCCGGCCCCCCAGGGCAAGCGAGACCAGACTCATCCCCATGACAGGACTCAGCCCCTTCACCCACCGGGAGGATCGGTACCCAAGGCAGGCCCGGGCACCCAGAGGCCCCCCCCCCTACGGACCCAGTATGGCGCATCGCCGCAAGTGGCGAGGTCCCCATAGGCCCAGCTGGTCTCGCACCCCTGGGGCACCGGACTGCACAGGGCCCATCCAGAGTGGGAAAGATGCCGGATCCCGCCCCCGCTAGCAGGCCGACCCCACTGTGTGTAGGGGTGTCAGTGTGTATATATGTGCACTTGCTGGTGTGTTGAACTATGGTGCGTTTAAAATGGAGGGGTGGTAAGGCCCTGGGGCAACCACACTGCTGCTGAGCAGGGCGGCGGCCGCAGTGCACGAACCACCCCCCCAGGCCCTAAGTTTCTATAATGCTATTAAGATTGGAGAGGGTCTTAAGGCCAGATGGCCGGGCAGCGACCACCCAAGACACAAATCCGCCGAAACAGAAGAAAATAAATTAATTAATTAAAAATTTAGGGAAAAAAAATAAAATAAAAAAAAACAAAAAAAAAAACACCTATTATGTGACCAGGGGGGACTCCCGGTCAGGGCGCCCCCTCAGCGACATCGGGGCCGGGGACACCACAGGGATCCAGGAGCCAAAGGGGGCCCGCCCCCCACCGCACCGCACCACCCGGGCACACAGGAGCGGTAGCCGGCGAACGCGCAGCCCCACCCCAGGCATGCGACCCCACCGCGTACGATCCAGCGCCAGTCCCCAGACACAGGGACGGACCAGCCCTCCCACCAACAAGGGGGCCCCCAGACCAGAGCCAGGGACCCCCCCCCCCCAAGCACCACCCCCGAAGCACCACCCACCAACCACCAGGCCCAGCCCCCCGCGTGGTAGACATCCCCCGCCGGGGCACCCAACCCCCGACCCCCGACCCCCCACCAACCTGCAAAGCAACCCCCTCAGACCGCACCCGGTCCGCGGCAGCACGACCACGGCTGCCCACATCAACCAGCAGCCTCAGCTATTGATTGATTACTAGTTAGTTATAGGATGAAGCAGACATTCCTACCAAGGAGGTGTGGTCTAACAGTAAGTTGCTATATTGTGCAATGTGCAGGTGTTGTTTTGTTTTCCAGTTTGTGAGGATTGTTTTCTTAGCGATAGATAAGGAGGTGATCAGCATGCGAGATTCTGCCTTATCTGATGTGATATCACTGAGGTCCCCTAAGAGACAAAAAGAAGGAGTGGCTGTGATGTTGTAACCAACCTGTGCTGATAGATCATTGCATACTACGTGCCAGAATTTATTTACTGGTGGGCAATGCCATACAGCGTGTAGGTAATTATCTGGGACATTAACTGTGCAGTGTGAGCAGGTCTGAGAGGCGGTCATGCCCATCTGAAACATCCGCTGTCCAGTGTAGTGGATCCTGTGGAGTACTTTAAAATGTATTAATTAATGTATCTGTGAGCATCTGGAACTTTGGCCCCGATCCTCCACACCACACAACTTGGGATGACAGCGCCACCTACCTGTATACTTTCAGCAGCCAGTCCCATGTTCTGACCCGTTTCCGCTGTGGCCTGTTGGCTCATCTGGTCCAAAGTCTGGATCATCAGTGTCCAGGTTCATGGAATCTGTCAGAGTGCCTCCGTCCTGTGATGTAATGATAGAGAATCACTCTATTTATACTAATGTGCAGAACCACTGGAGTGTGGAAGCAGACAGTTACCATAATCCAAATGAAAAAGCAACAGCAGAAATGCTTTTTCATTTTAAGAACGTGGCTGCATTATTTGACTCATAATTAAAATGGTTAATAAATAATCCAAACTGCATTTTCATTTTCTTATTCATGACTGCTCATTCTTGTACTTAATTCAAATGAAGGAAAACACATTTGAGATTTAATTTTCAAAACATGCACCACCAAAGAGTTACCAAAATTCAATATGAAATGTAAAATTCAAAAATGAAAAAGCAATAGCAGAATGCTTTTTCATTTTTAGAACAAAGCTACATTATTTGACTCATAATTAAAATCATTAATAAATATTGCTATATGCATTTTCATTTTCTTATTCGTGTCGCACCTTTTATGACACAATCAAAAAGAAAACTGAGAGCATTGCTTTTTCATTTTCGTGGTCCTGCCCTGCACAAGAGTTACCACAACTCAAAAACGAAATCGCAATCTCAAAGTAAGCGCGCGACGCAGGAAAGTGACGTCAGCAGCTCTCCACCTGTGGCTAATCTAATACCAGTGCCATGATCTGCCACTGCATCTTCACTAGTACTAACTGATGATGGATCACAAATCACATGTGCGAGGCGTAGAACGAGCGGAGCAGTCAAAGGCAACAGAAGAAGAAAGAAAAGCCTCCTTAGCTTAGTTGATCTTCTGTGTTGCCTCCTGGACGGTGCTGGCCTCCTCTGGCTTGGTGCTGGCAACCACGGGAGCCACAGGAACCACGAGCACAGCTCTGGTCATCTGTGGCGTCGCCTCCACCTGATTAAAATGAGAAAGATGTGATTTTATGCCAATAAACATAGAAAGGAAAACACTAGGCTTTACACGATCACGATTTTTGTGCCGATCACCGATCAGCGAGTTTAAATAAACTGATCACCGATCACCGATCCAATCACGTTAGAGGCAATAAATACTTGTTTCTGTACACCCCTTGCCTTCTCACGAGCACCGTCTAAAGTTGTTTGCTTTAGCATCCGTTTCAGAGTTTGCTTTTCTTTTTCTTTCTCCGTGCTGCGTTTCTTGAACTCGACATGCTCCTCCGTGTGTATCTTTTCCAAGTGCCTGATTAAATTTGTGGTGTTGAAATTTTTTGCCAAAGTTCCCCCGCGAGGTACTGTAGCGTTGCATATATTGCAGATTCAAAGAAACTTTATTGTCCGTCACATAGCGACAGTACTCAAAACAGGAAGAGGCACGAAGACGAAAATGAAGGTTTTTGAATCATGAATCATTAGCTCTCGGTGTTATGCCCCGGCCTAGGGGGAACCAGGACACAACATAAAGGCTCACCCCCTTCTCCCAGCTCTCAAATTAGACAAAGGTGCTTCGTCTACAGGATGGTTTTTATTAAACGTCACCATCATTGCACTGGCGTCAGGGAGGGCATGGCCAAAACAACAAACAAAATGGCTCTCTTATGGATCTTACCTATGAAGAAAACAATCAAATAAATGACAGTCAAACTAACCTCCTTAACTAAAACACAGGAGAAAAGGGTCACAACACAAATGGCTTCCCTCCCCTACGGGCTACGTGGACACAAAGGGAACTGAAATAGATTACAAAACAGAATTGATGGCTGAACACAGAATGCTGCTGCTGCGGCACATGGCCTCTGGTTGGGAGCTGAGAGAAGGACAAAGAGACCGAGGTGTTGAAGTCCTCCTCCTTAAATATTGGCACCAGCCAATCACCTTTCCGCACCTGGAACAAGCAAAAAAAAGGGAACACAGGATCTACTGCGCCATCTAGTGCCCAAACGGACACACAGCAGACAAAAGGAACTGACAACAATGTAAAGCCAAATCTATACATTTACATAACACTCGGATACAAACAAATAAACATGTCGATGCTGTGAAACTACTTTGGAGGAAATGAGACAGATTAAAAAAGTTTCAACACGACCATGACGTCATTGATCGGTGATTCATGACATGACGCCCGATCATGAACGTTTCAAAAAATGCCAAATATCGGCCGATCCGATACAGTCGATAAGATCGGTGTAAAGCCTAGAAAACACACACAGGTGATGAAGTGGAAATGAATAAGTACAAACCTGCTGCACTGCTGTGACATTGCTGGAGGCAGACTCAGTCATGTGGACAGTTGAACGTGTTGCCCACACCTGCAAATACAAGGACACAAAGTAACGTTTAAAGAACTGCATTTATTGTCCTATCACAAAGATGCACACAATGAAATACACATATCCCAAATACCAACATGTCACTTGTTTGTTTTGGTTTTTGAGGCAACGCGTGCTGATCGACGTCTCAGGCTGGACATCTGGAAGAACATAAAGAAATTAATTCATAAACAAAGTAACACACTAATTAAACTGTACATGTACTGTACATATGTGATCTTGTGTTGATAATAGGGGTGGGGCGATACGGCTAACCCACGATTCGATACTGTGACGATATTTGGCCCACGATAATGACAACATCACGACACACGATATCTTCGAAATTTTGCAGACGATATGTGACTGAAAAAGAAAAAAATACCCATAAAAAGGAAAATGCCTGTGATCTTGCATTTATTCCAAAACTTTGTATAAACATATTAAAGTGCATGAACATTAATAACTTTCATGTAAATAAGGACAGTGCTTTCTGGTAATGTAAAGTCAGTAGCAACTTGTTTTATCTCAACTTGGGGACTTGGGATATACAAACCGACGGGAAGATGAAAGAGGGAAAAAAATCCTTTCACTGCCCCGATTCTGAAAATCAATAAAAAAAAAATGATGCAGACAAAATAAATAAATAAATAACCGCGTCCCCAAAATATACGGGACAAAGTGAAATGCGTCCCCCATCAGTTCATTACGGGACAGGCTTTTTAGTTGCCAAATATGGGACAATCGCGTATTTTACGGGAGGGTTGGCAACCCTATCTAGACCACAGACGGAAATTAAATGAGGTTTTGTCATTTTCCATAAAAAACGGGACAAATTGTGTCCCGGGAGAGATCTTATCTTTCCCGGGACAGGTGGTGAAAAAAGAAAACAATTCTGGGCCAAAACGGGACGGGTGATAGCGAACGAGGCAGCTCTGCAGATTCGTAGTGTTGCCATTGTATTTTACCTTCGCAAAACAGTTGTTGCAGATTGCATATTCTTTATGAAGTTTCCTCCCGTCATCCGTCTCGTAAAAGCCAAAGTGGGTCCACACTTTAGAGTGGTAACTTGCGGGTGGGTCTTTGATTTGTTTTCCGTTGTTGGTATTTTCCGCCGTTCTTGCATGTGCTCTTCCGTTGTTAACTCGTCTTATTCACCGGCCGCTGCTTACGCCTACTTGACTCTTACGGGATTAGCGCCCCCACAAACAGGACAGGAGAGATTAAGCCTTAGCCTCACTGAACCACACGGGATTGGACGGGATGTCTGTGTAAAATGCAGTCTCAAAAGCTGTTGGTACCGTCTATAAAAAAAAAGAGGAGAGGAAATCAGAGTCAACTTAGGATAAGTGTTCATTTTTAAAATAAAAAGTTGCACTGTTTGACAAATACACGAATGGGGGAAAAAAAGAAAAAAGAGGGATGAACAGGTTACCTCAACCTCCTGTCCAACAAGAGTCCATTCAGGAGCGGGTCCATACACTGGCATGTGGACAGGACCTGTCACAACCACTCTGGGAGACACCCTGGGCGATGATTGGTTGTGGCACAACACCCCTGGCCTAGGTGAAGGGGGTGCGAGCTGATGGAGCATGCAGCATGCAGATACTCCACCAAAATCAGTCCTGAGGTGCACGTAAACAGAAAAGAACATGTTAACACATATTTGTCATATCAAATGAAGAGCAAGTAAGGCTGAAGAAGGCAAAACTTACACCATCATAACACCACCATGTACAGCTGACGAAGGGGGAGGTGATCGGCCATATACACAAATGGTAAACCTGGAAGAAGTGTCACATAATCAATTATGTAATCACACAATTCTAAGAAATATCTGTTAGCACAGTGTCACTGAAGAGAAAAAAATACAACAAAAATATGTATTTTACACACCCATGCGTGCAGCAACACGATGATATACTTGACGTAGCGCTGTTTGTACTTCTGGCTTGACAGTCAGGCGAGGTGGAAAGTCAAGCACAAACACCTACAAAATAGTTGTATAAAAAAACAACAACCCCAAAACAAACATAAAAATGCAAAATAAATTCATGAATATTCTTGTTATTGAACTATGGATCATGGAATTACTTGATATTCATAAAACAAAGTGGCGATGACATTCATGTGTTCAAATTTGTTTGTCACAGCAGATAAACAAACCTTGGGCCAGCGGTCCAACACAGTTGCCAGTAGCGCAGCAAAATCCTGGGCGGAGTCTGTTACAAGCCCGTGTTCAAGGTTGTTGCCCGGCGCGAGAACACAAAACCATCCACAAGTGGACAGAGATGTGAGTCTCCCACCACCAGAACAAAAACATAAAGAAACTCGTGGCTTGACAAAATCACGACCCATACCTTCTTGTCTGGTTGCTGGGCCTTAAGAACAAACTTGCACTGTTTTGTCATTCAGGAGCAAAACGGGCCATCTTCGCACCCAGGTCGCTGACCAGTACCGCGCCCTGTGTAAATTGACAAAAAAGAAAAATCTAAATATGTTTTTGTAAGATTTATTTGGAATACAACATAACAACACAGGCAGAACATGAAATCATGAACGTGGAAGTACTCACGACGTTCAAAGTCCTTCCGAGGTGGAAAAGGTGTCCAATCCCACTTTTGCTCCAGGCGTCGTTTCATGGCCAGAGAGCGACGGAATGCCTTGGTGTTCGGCATCTGAACAATGAAATGAAAGATTGTGTCATTTCCAATGAAGGACAATGATAACACAAGTTTACAGAAAAAAGTGATGTTTTCTCACACACGACATCAAAACACAGAAAGGTTTCTATACCTTTGCAGCTGGAGACGATGAGCTTAAATCAATAAAGCAAAAGAAAATGTGTATGTGTACTCTTGGACCCTAACCCTAATGCCATACAAGTCTATGGGGTGAAATGTCAGCTTTGTCCTACAGATATGGGGCCACTTGCTTTTTCATCAGGAGCCCCCAAGAAGCACCCACGCCAAATTTGGGGCTTCTAGTCCTTGAGGAACCCCGAAACCCTAACCCTAATTTCAGCTAACCCTAACCCTAACCCTAACCCTAGTTTCAGCCTTATTGTTAACCCTAATTCAATGCAAGTCTATGGGGTGAATTTTCAACTTTGTCCTAGAGACATGGGGCCACTTGCTTTTTCATCAGGAGCCCCCAAGAAGCGCCCACGCTAGATTTGGGGCTTCTAGCCAATGAGGAAAAATTTGGAGCAGACACGAAAGGGTTACAGCTGAGAAGGCACTTAAGATCCTCAAAGGACTGTTGCCACTCACTAGACCAAACAAATGGTTTCAATGGACTGGTTAATTCTTCTCTCGTGGCCGGCAGCTCCACTGCCTTGGTGCTGGAGATGCCCGCTCAGGGGCGCCGCCAGGAATTTTGGGCCCCCTTCAAAAAAACAAAAACAAATGGGCCTCCTTTGCGCAGCGCTTGTCAAAAGCTTCACATCACTCAAAAAATACAGTATAGTTCAATAATAGTGCTTGAGTCCATCTTGACAGTGTCAATGTATTTTTATTGTGAATTCTCCACAAAGCAAACTCTTAACATTTATGAATGATTCATGAAAAAACACTTGATGTCTCTCGGACAAAGTTGAGCTTTGACCTTCATAGACTTGCACTGCATTAGGGTTTAGCGATGAGGCTGGAATTAGAGTGAGGGTTTTGGGGTTCCTCATGGGCTAGAAGCCCCAAATTTGGCGTGGGTGTGTCCAGGAGGATCCTGATGAACCTGAAAGTGGCTCCATGTCCCTAGGACAAAGTTGACCTTTGACCCTCATAGACTTGTATGGCATTAGGGTTATCGATAAGCGATACAAACCTGGTGAGTTTAAGACTTAGTGACTCTATGCACATGAATATATGGGGTACCCCGTCCTTACCTTGTTCCAACCTTCCCTCCACAAACCTGGCTGTCCAGTGCCGAAGTCAAAGTGAGAGAGAGAACAAAGAAGGAGGAGGACCTGTGACGCCGCTGCTGATTGGCTCGTTGGTCGGTTGAATGAGCCAATTCTAGAGCTCCCCTCGGTGTCCACACAATGCAAAATATATCTAAGAAATAGACACTTAAATTGAGAAAGAACAGGCTAGAAACAAGTCAAATTATCTGCCAATGCAGTAAGATATTTAGACTTGGTAAGATTTCTTAAAATAAGACGATATATCTAGGCATTTGAAGAATGGAAAAACTCTTGAAATAAAGAGTAAAGCACTCATTCCAAGGACTGTACTAAGTCAAATAAACTTGATACTAGCTTCTCAATTCTTTTTTCACGTTTGCTTCTTTCTTAATTTGAATGAAAAGATCTTAAAACCAGACCTACTAACAGTGCAATTCTTCTTAATTTAAGTGTTCACAATATTAGCTTTTTTTTCTCAAAATGAGACAAAGCATCCACCCCCCCACGCCCATTCCCCCCCAAAAAAAAATAATTCAGCAAACAGAATTAATATTGTCAACAACTATTTATTCACTTAAATTGCTGACAGTGCCTTCACTGCCTTGTAATAAAAACGTCACTAAGGCATTGCATCTTAAAACAACCTCAAGCAATCATTTCTAGAACGCAAGTAACAATTGTTACAATATTCACCGTCATCATTATTGAATATTGATTCAGATTCCCTGACACTCAGTTACACAAAAAAAAAAAAACAGTATGGGGACAGCATATAGTGTTGTGTTCCTATCACCACTGATAACATGTTTGTTCCAACAGACTCCCACCCACCCTCAAGTTACAACTACCAGGGGAGTGTATCACTACCTATGCCTAGTACACAGCTCTACTCCCCAATAAAATCTTTCCATTCTGCCATGGTCTTTTTTGTATGAGGCTGTGGTGTCTCACTCATGGATAGTGTCCTGTAGCACTTCTGTCTGAATGACAGAGAGAAGGGTTGCCACACACTTTTGGATATGTGAGGTGCAGGGCATAGTAGTAACCCATCAGATGAAACAGACCGTCACTCAAGTCTTCCGTGGCTCCAAGACAGATGAGACAGCGGGTCCCATCAAACAGCAACACAGGGGTGCAGAAAGACCTCTTCTGCGAGTACATTGTGGGATCTTCAGTTGGCTAAAGAAAAAGAAGAAGGAAACGCCACATCCATGCATGGAACTATGAAGTGTTGAATGTGAGAAAATGCGAACAAACTTTCACCTGAATGACATGAAGCAGTGCCTCACTGGCATGTCCCAGCTTCTTCGGTGGTGGACTTGGTGAAGGAAAGAGTGTGGGGAGTGCCCTGAGCAGCGCGATGGAATATTCCACTGGAATAGAACAAATCAACTTTGAGTTCAAAGTTAGTCTTCCTAAAAATGAGTCTTATTAGGTTTGTGTTGATCACAAAAAAAATCTTATTTTTTCAGCATGAAGAGTATTACCATTCTGCATCTATTCATTCAGCGCAACATAAACCATCCTATGTCCAAGGAAACAGCTACACAGTCAATTAGAGACACAGCAAAATTACTCACCTACATCCAGCGTTATGCGTGGCTTCATCACTTCATTTTTTTTCCAAACACCATAAAATTACACATTGGTGCAGAAGTCTTCCCATCTCTTTTTTTAGTTCATCAATGAATTTTCTGTTGCCCTTATCCAGAATGCGCCGCAGCTCATTCATCGCCTATAATGCAAGTCAGTGTTAAAATCTGCAAAAATGCTTGCTTTTCATCATAAACCAAAACAAGTTAATCACTTACACGATAAAGATCCTTGACACATGAATATGCATCCAGCCATCTTTGTTGGCCTTGTCCTGTTCTTTCAGAACATCACTATCAATGAAGGATCTTCTTGCTTGAAACTGCAGGTCAAGAATTTGGGAGACAGCATCTTGGTTGGGTTTTGGTTTCTTGTACAGCTCCTGCAGGGTCTGATAATGTCTGGCCTGTGCTGTCAGACCATCTTTGGCTGATGAAATGGAGGAGACAAATCAGTAAATCAGTCAAATGGATGAAATTGTTTGGAGCATCAAAATATATCAAATTAACATTCAAATGTAAAAATGCCTGTGATATATCATGATATCCAAAACTATCATAACATTGCCTAGCTTTCATACATTATCATTATTATTAAAATGGACATGTTTCTACTTACGTGAAGTGTGGCCATTATCAGAACTGCGCCCTGGTGTGTGACACAAAATAATTGTTGATCCACCAATTGAGTCTGCATCATGATCTTCTTCTTGGTCACTTGCTGAGAAGTAAATGCGATGCCTTTTCTTCTTGTGGCCCCTCTCTGGTGAATCTCTTGTGAAGATTCTTGTAAGTGCTCGCCTGTGGTAAATAAAATTTCACTCATTGAAAGAACAAATAAAGATGGAAAGTGAACATACACAGATAAAAAAAGTATCAGCCAAAAATAACCACACGCTTCAAAATCTAAGTGCGCAAAATAATATAATCACTTACATGTTTCATTGTTTTGTCTTAATCCTTCAGCATGGGATAATAATCCACTAGTCTTTGAGACATTGCAGTGACTTCATGCTTAGAAGGGTACAAGACCCCCTCTCCTTGCTGACTGGTTTCAAGATAGAAATCATGCTGGTGACAGTGTTTTTCACCAGCCTGCATCTCAGCTCTTTGAACATGACACATTTCCCCTCACTGGCAGTGCGGGCCATCTGGAAGTAGTGCTTACGAGCTTGCTCCAACTCACTGTCTGTATAGAGGGTGGGCAAACTTTTTTAGCAACGGGCCACATGACAGACCTGCATCGAGTCGGCGGGCCACGGAAGGGGGGGTTGTAGGTAGGTACAGAATTAGTCCGGGTGCAGAATCGTTCTGGGCGTAGTGACTGCCCGATACGGCAACTCCATTGGGACATACCTCTACATCGCAGTCGAACGTGATATATGGATAGATCACGGTCAAAACGCTATTTCGCGGGTGATAGATAGATAGATATATAGATAGATAGATAGTGTGTGTTGAATACATACATTCGTATATATATGTATATATATATATATATATATATATATATATATATATATATATATATATATATATATATATACATATATATATATATATATGTATGTATGTATATATATATATATATATATATATATATATATATATATATATATATATATATATATATGTATGTATATATATATATATATATATATATATATATATATATATATATATATATATATATACATACATATATATATATATGTGAAGAGACAGAGAGAGAGAGAGAGAGAGAGAGAGGGTGCGGTGTTGGGGGGTTATGACTGGCTTCACGCGGGTCGGACAGAGACACGCAGCGGGACGGATGTGGCCCGCGGGCCGGGGTTTGCCCATGTCTAGTATAGACAACATACAGTATTGTGGAGGAGCAGGAAGCTGTAGGGTCCTCTTTGGGCTGCTTTTCACCAAAGGAGTGGATGTCTGAGGACAGATTGAAGATGTTCCTCCTGGTGAAGACACAGTTCCTGGCTTCATTCGGGGCAGCCTTGTCTGGTACGGTGGAATTCTCAGCCGAGAGGAAACCAGATCCAAAACATTATGAACAAGAGAGAAACAAAAGACACAATTAGGAAAAAAGAAAAAAAAAGTGTTATGCTAGATGTTTTCAGAGCAAAGTAGGTAACCAATCACATCTACACTAATAAGGGCCCAAATCCTTTTCCTCCTGAGAAAGTGTTCTGGTCCAGGAAAAAGGTCTCTCAAATCATCATGACGGAGGGTGTGGAGCAAGACTTCATCGATGTTGGCAGCTATAAAGACAGTCCAATCATTAACAAACCTTTTAAACTTAACAACTCATACATTTTTTTGACTAATGAATTTAATTCAACTTGACAAGTCAAACCAAGTTTGTTTTGTGCCAATTTCTGTTATCAGAAATAATTGTAAATGCAATTCAGTTTAGACATTTTGTCTCAAATTTGTAAAATACTTATTTTTGAAATCAGTGTCAGCATACAGTTATTTTAATTACTTAGCGGACAAATCACAGTAATGGAAATTTTTTCATACCTACACATGACATACCATTTAAAACTGATACTGTGACATCATCCAGCTCATCCATTATTGGCCCCGGTTTGGATGTCCATTTAATTTCTCCTCAATCCGGCAGAGAAAAAAAAATCATCATATTAAGGTCACAATTAGGACAAGCTAGCCTTCCGACTCAAGATCCGTTTTTTTACAATGCCCATCTGCCATGGATCCCAAAGTTCCCATGCAATTAAAAGTTGTGACACCTTATCTGAATGATAACCCTAGAAAGCTCAACGGATTGCTAGTCATACAGACAACAATCAAAATTGGAGTGAAACTTGTAACCACAATGCCTGCAACATGGTGGTACTTATGGTAATAATCATCAAATACCAGTGTTCTTTGTGACAAAATGACAACATCTGATAGGATTGTGCCACCTTGAACTGCAATCGGATTGTGCCACCTTGAACTGCAATCAACTTAAATTTTGATAAAAACAAGCAAATTGTACCTAAACTACATCTTCAATCAATCCAATTTGAGCACCCTCTACCCCATAAACTGAAGATACTGCAATACAAACTTGGTAGTACAGTATTTCGTCATGCCACATATAACTAGGAATGCTAATTGCTTGTTCATATGACTAGAATTGCAGTACATCAATCCAATACAAAATACACACTTGTGACACTTGTCATCAAGCTCATAAATCCATCGAGTCGAGATGAGCACGTGCACGGAGTCGGACTCCGTGAGTTCACGTAAACAGAGCATTGCGTTTGCATAAATTATGCACGGCTATCGAGCAAGAAGCCGAGTCCGATTTGGTGCACACAACCACACTATAATGCCTGTCAATGTCCTAACCCATGCCACGCAACACAAACATGAGGGACCGATTTGAGTTTCTCACGGGACCAGCAGTGAAGTCACAACCGTCGCCCCAAATGAAATGTCGCAGCAGGAGCCTGAGGATTTTCTGAGTCAAGATGCTGATCAACAGGTAACGTAATGTTGGCTTCCTTGACGACATTAGACAACTCCCTGTTTATATTTTATCCATATTTTAGTACAAAGCCTCCTTGTTTTCTGATCTGCTCCTGTTTGACTTGTTCGGTTTTTGTTTTGACATTATGCTGTTAGTGTTTATTTCAAATTAACAAGAAGTACCGGTACAGATAGTAGGAACTTAATATAACACTTGCGTCAAACAAAGAATAACTAACTGTACATATCATGTCTACAGGAAGGAGCTGGTACATTAAGTGAGAATATTCATGAATATTAAGAGAAGATATATTCAAGGTTGTCCTGAGGTCAACTGTACCAACCATTGCCAGAGCTTATGGAGCAATTTGATGTTATTGTACAGTAAAAATGGAATATTGGAGCTGTTGGAAAAAAAAAAAAAAAAAGCCAACTTTAAGGCTTAATATCTTCAAAATGATACTGTACATATGCTTGATAATGACTGAGGATATAGTCAGGGTATTCCTCAGGTCAACTGTACCAACCACTGACAGAAATTATGGAGCAAAGCAATGTTACTGTACAGTAAAAAATTGAGTACTGGGCCCTTTTTGCCTGTTTGAAAAGCTAAAAAAAAAAAGGAAAACAACAACTTTGAGGCTTAATATCTCCAAAATGGTACATTAAATATGCCTTATAATGATTGAAGATATATTCAAGGTTGACCTGAGGTCAACTGTACCAACCATTGACAGAGCTTATGGAGCAATTTGATGTTATTGTACAGTAAAAATGGAATATTGGAGCTGTCGCAAAACAAAACAAAAAGCCAACTTTAAGGCTTATTATCTCCAAAATGATACAGTAATCAA
The DNA here is from genome assembly GCF_046127955.1 of Nelusetta ayraudi. Lineage (NCBI taxonomy): Eukaryota > Metazoa > Chordata > Actinopteri > Tetraodontiformes > Monacanthidae > Nelusetta > Nelusetta ayraudi. The sequence continues at coordinate 2,039,732 of NW_027466095.1, forward strand.
TCACATTTAGAAATCAAATGTTTCTAAATGTCAAGTCAGTAATGTCAAGTCAGTGCTTGATGTGTCCTCAGCAGGCGTCGGCGTCAGTAATGGGGCATCGGCGGGTTTCGGGCGGAATCGCCAGGCGTTGGGAAGCGTTGGCGGGTGTCGGGGGCTCGTGGCCAGGTGGCGGACGTCACGGCAGGCAGTGGCCAGGTGGGCTCAGTCCCGCAAACGCTGCTTACAGCTTTAATTTTGTATTGCTTTGATAACATTGTTTAAGTTGAGTTTAAATTTACACTATTTTTTTTTCTTAGCTGCTAATTGTTCAAAAATGCTGATCTTAATAGTGTGTTTGCACAGTAAATGTTATGGCACTTTAATTCATATGGCAGTACATTTAAAATAACTGGCCGTCAAGTTCCAGGAACTGACAAACTGCACTGAGTTGAGTGAGATTCTCCAAAGGAACTCCAGTATAAATGTGGACTTTACATTCTAGTCCCCTGTGAAGAAAAACCCAAAAGTGAACGTTTTTGTGCCTCACCCTTTCTAACTGGGACATTTGCAAGGGAACGCAGACTGGTTATGCTGCTCCCTGATAAAAGAAAAATGTTTCTGCTGTTACCTCAGAAATTGCCTGTTATTATTGTGGCTCAGGATTTTATAGGTAGATTTTTTTTATTTTTCATAAGGAACAGGATAACAGTAATGCCCTGGCATTGGCAATAAGCTTTAATTTTGTATTTGCATTTTTTTTAACTTTAGATTTACATTAAAAATGTTTCTGTGTAAAGTGCTGATGTTAAGTATTTGCACGATAAATGTTATGGTGCTTTTGTTTATATGGCAGAACATTTCAATTAAAGTGTATGAAAGACTTCTTTTAAATTCATTATTGGCTTTTGCGTATACAACGTGATTAATCGTGATTGATCAGGTAAATCATGCGATTAATTGCGATTAAAATTTTTAATCGTTGCCCAGCCCCAGTAAAAACATTTTTCTGGTGCCAGCATTTCGTGAGGCAGAAGTTGATTCATACTTCAGTGCCTTGGAGCGAATAGCTTCGCCACTCAACTGGCCAAGAGACATGTGGCCTGTCCTTCTCCAATGCAAGCGGGTGGGAAAAGCACAGGAGTTGGTGTCTGCTCTTTTCTTAGAAGACAGCCTGCAATATGATGTTGGAAAGGAAGCAATTTTTCCTGCTTATGAGCTTGTTCCTGAGCCCTACCGGCAAAAATTTAGGAACCATAGAAAATCTAGTGGTCAAACCTTTGTCGAGTTTGCATGGGAGAAAAGCAACCTCTTTGATAAATGGTGTGCAGCTAATGATGTCAAAAATGACTTTGAGTCACTCCGTGAGCTCGTTCTTTTAGAAGATTTTAAAGACTCTTTGCCAGAGAAGGTGGTAATGTTCTTGAATGAACAGAAAGTGTCGTCATTGTCCAAGGCTGCTGTCCTCGCAGATGAGTTTGTGTTGACCCACAAAAATGTCATCTCATCTTCCCCCCCCGATCGGACAGGCCTTCTGCTTCTCGTCCCACAAGAGCCGAGTCTAGCCACCTCCCCCTTGAAAAGGCTAGAGGGAAGGGACTTCTGGTTTGGCCATAAAGTGGTAGACTGCGCAACACCAGGGCTCTCGACCGTCTAGGGTAAAAACTCCCCGAAAACTTGAATAACTATTGTCAGATATCATATTAACTACAAAGTGATCAGGGGAACGTTGGAATGGGAAGGAAAACTCCATTCAACCAAAACAGAAACACAGTAACAGACAATATGGCGGAACTACCAGCTAGCTCATAAACAGAGGGAGATGGCGAAACGAACTCCTCGTGACTAACGACGCGGAAAAGGGCTCGGACATAGAAATTATTAGCAAGGAGATACGGGATTTAAAAACGGAATCAAAAGAAGTCCTTCGCACGTTTGGAGAAACACTGAGGAACGACGTGGAAAAAGACTTGGACGACTTCAAACACGAAATAAATCAACAACTTGCGAAAGTCGTCACCGAACAGGAGCTCCAGACCGGCAAAATCAACGAGGCTGAGTCGCGGATTGAAAAGCTAGAACGTTGGGCACAGGAAGCTAATGACGCTCTGGTCATATCACTGAGAGAACAAAAAGCTCTTCAGGACAAGTTAACTGACCTGGAGTCCAGGCCGAGGAGAAACAACCTACGTATCTATGGAGTCACTGAAGGAGAGGAGGGAGAATCTGTGGCCAAGTTTGTGGAAGACCTGCTGAAAAGCAAACTGCACCTGCCAGCACATTTTAATTTCCAAATTCAGAGAGCACACCACTCATTTGCACAGAAGCCAGCGGACGGTGCCCAACCGAGACCAATCATTGTTAACTTTCTGGAATTTACTACCAAAGAGAGGGTCCTGAGAGAGCTATGGACAAAGAAAATAGAACTGGGGAAGAAAGTACCGTCATTCCATCACGATTACGCGACAGAGATGGTCCAAAAGAGAAAGGAGTACAACACTGCTAAAAGAATCCTGAAGGAGAAGGGCATCCGCTTCCAGACGCCATTCACCAAGATGAGGACCCACTGGGATACGGGAACTCGAACCTACAACAGCGCAGAGGAGGTAAAGGAGGAATTGGCGAGACGCGGCCTGGCGGAGAAGACGGCGGTGGGGACGGGTGCGGAGGGGCCTGTGGCACTCGGTGCCCCGCACTACAACGGAGTGGCAGTGCAAGGAGAGATCCTGGAGTGGCTACGCATCAGCAGCGACACGAGCCAGAGAAAAGCTACAAGAGTTTCAAAGATTCTTTGATTAAATTCAGAGAATAAAGGGAAGAAAGCTGGTAGGGATGTTCTAGTATGACGGGTGTTTTTAAGTTGACAAATTATTAAAATTGAATTCCCATGTTAATAGAAAAGAGACTGTGGGAAGTCCGGGTCGCTCCTTTTTTTCTAACGTTGGACTCATTTAGAACGACTAAAATACTCATTGCAGGTTCAAGTGTCATTTCTAAGTTAAGTTAGATTTTTGACTGCCTTCACGCGGGCCGGACAGAGACACACCTTAGTTTGGCCATGCCTGATCTACAGGAAACACATCTCTCTCAACAAGAGCACGACACGCTGAAAAGATTTGGATATAGAAATGTTTTTTTTAGCTTGTTCAGGAAAGGCCCAAAGAGAGGTGTCACAATATTAATCTCTAATTCTATCAGTTTTGAAGTTGTTAAAAAAATAAATGACAAAGAAGGGAGATATGTAATAGTCAAAGGGAAATTGGATGATAACTCAGTTACTTTGGTCCAGGGTTGGACAAGTGCTTTTTGAAATCACTGTTTGAGATCATAGCTGTGGAAAGTGAAGGAATCCTAATATGTGCAGGGGATTTCAACATGATTTAAAAGCTAAACTCGACACAACTAATGGCAACAGAAGTCAGACCCGCCTGTCGAAACTTGTCAACGTCTCTCTAGCCGAACTAGGGATGTTTGATGTTTGGAGGGACCTCCACCCGTTACAGAGGACTTTTTTTTTATTAACATTACAGACAGATACAGAATAGAGGAATGTAAAATAGGAATGACTGACTTGTACTGACACAGTATTAATTACCTTATTATTTGTCTAAATAAGAGGAAGAAAAACACACTTTGGAGATTAAATGTGGGTATGCTAAATAATCCAAAAACACTGGAGGAGGTTAAGAAAGAGATTAAATGCGCTATGGAGGAGAACATAGATAGTCCAGTAGACACTTCCATACTGTGGGACACAATTAAAGCTGTGATGAGAGGGAGGTTAATAGCGAGGGCAGCCTATCAAAAAAAGACTAGATGTGGCGAGGGGGAGGGTCTGGTGGAGGTGGAGACAATTCTGAGTGGGTATAAAGGTGGGTATAAAGGAAAATTGGGGGGGGGGGGGGGGGGTTGCCTGACAACGCCACCTGGGGAGTTGCACCCCAGGAAATAAACTATAATAAAATTCCACGGGCTACACAGGTTCGTTACGCTTTGAAATTTAAGAGGACGAGACGGACTTCCAATGAAACAGCTTTATTTGACAACAATTTAAAATAGACCAGGTTTAGCTGCCTGAGTGTCAAGGAAATAAGTACCATACCAAAAAGACTGTTCAACATTAGAAAATAAGGTGAACAGGGCCAAAGAAACCAAAGAAAACTCAAAAAAGGGAATAAACAAAGCTAAGGGAATCACTACAAACCAAAATTCACGCTACGCCAACTCCTGTCCTAAAGAAAAGAGAACAAAATTAACATACTAATACCTTGAGACACCCAGGCAAGCGTTAAACAGTTAGAACGAAAGGAAAACTTTTATTTATTCTTCGCGCGCGCGCGCGCACACACACACACACACACACACACACACACACACACACACACACACACACAGAGGACCAAAACCCAAAACAAAAAGGTAACGATCACTGGGGAACAAGATATTAATGAACTAAAAAAGGAAATCAAACTATAACAAAATCGCTACTCAATAGAAAACCCAAAGTTTCACCAAAATTTCACAACAAAACAAAGAAAAGAAAACCAACCAAAGAAAGTGGTTACGCTAACAAAAGAAACAGACAAACTGAATTGTCTAAACCAAATAAACCAAAATCAAAGGAAAAGTGTCCGCGTTGTGGTGGTGACACCGCTGTTACCCGGCTAGACGGGTGCGGCAATTGATTGCGAGGACATCGCCGCTGCAACAGTAACAGAGGGGAATGGAGAAAACAGAGGAAGACGGAGCGACTGCACCCAGGCAGGGGGTTGAGACCAGCGTCCTTCCAGTACCCGTCTCGGCGCACCGGTGTTCAACTGCAAGGCAGCCTCCCCGCCGAGCGCCAGAGGAGGAGGGGGGACCGGGGGGGCCTGCGGTGAATGCACAACGATCACGCACACACAGCGCCACCTCCCGATGAACGGGCACCCGCCAGGGTTCCTCCTCCGGCTGTGCTTATGGCCCAGCCCGCTCTGGGATTGCTAGCCGAAATACTAACAACTGCGACAGAGTTCTCAGCGTGGACACGCCAGAGGACAGAGTGCTGACTCCAGCCTGCGCTTGTTTTTAAAAGAGCTGCTTTCACTCTGCACTCTGGCGCAGGTGTAATCAGTGCGTTTACATGCAGAGCTTAATCGGACTAAGCAATAATTTGGTTTTCTCGTCCAATCGGAGTTCTCACCTTGTCCCCCCATACATGCAGCTGAGAAATTTGAATTACTGACGGGAACGTGTCCTCCTCCCAACAGTAGGGGGTGGAGTGAGCCTTTTCAGCTGGTCAGCTGCTTTCGGTTGACATATTACATCATTATGATATAGAATGATAGTTCATAATGTACGTGTTACTTACTTTGCAGATAAGGTGTACCCTATTTCTTGTGCTCATGGTTATCTTAAAAGATAACCATGAGACAAGAACATTGTTTACTGTTGGAGGGCTACAACAACACAATGTCTTCGATGCTACGCTTTGTGACGTCGCCACGGACCCGAAACTCTCGTTCTTGTTGGATGCCGGTTCTGCGCAGACTGGTGGGAGAGTTTGTGTACAGGTTTTGCAAAGGAACGGTGTCTTCAGTTATACACACGCTCATTAAAGTGCCGACCGTGGAGGAAGCTTGTGCCGCTGCACGCCGTTTCCAGCAGAATAACCGCGAAATTATCGAAATAAAAACAAATCAGAAAAACATCTCTTTGCTGTGCTTTTATTTACAAAGTTGAAATTCTTCTAACTTACAAAAAATGTGAACGAAAAGTTAGAAATATAAATACGAAGGAATACGTATTTGTTCAGGGCTGCGGAAAGCCGGAGCCCTGCATTTGCTGCGCTACCCTTTTTAAAAAGGTCTCCGTTGCGCGTTATTTTAATATGTCCATCTCTTTTAGAAGAGAAAGCATCGCCCCGGTCTCATCCTCTCTCCAAATGTCAACATTCTTATTCGCGTTTGCTGGTTGTTTCGCGCCGAAGGCAATAATTCAAATTTCTCTAGTACCATGTAAACGCACTGAGGGACGCAAAGATTGCACTCCGGCGCAGGTGTGACTGATGACGCGAAGGTGTTGGCAAACACACCTGCCACATAGTTAATTAATTCAATTAATTAATTAAAGTGCTTTTTGAACCTTTGGCCGCTCCGTAGATTGTGGAAACGGGAAATGAATTGACTCACAGCACACAGTCACACGCTTGCAGCCGGCTTGTAAGCACAACAAAAAAAAGAAAAAGACACTGAGCGTAGGTGAGCACTAGGAAGGACTAACATGGATAAGGCGTCAATTGTAAATGGAAAGTTCCACTTCAAAACCCTGCCAGATGGCAGTCTTGACAGGACAAAAGTGATATGCATTTACTGTAAAGCTGTATTTAGTTTCCACCGGAGTACGAGCAGTCTTACGTTTCACTTGTCTGCGAAGCATACAGCTGACGCGGAGAGCCCTCCGCCCCCTTCTGAGGTAAAGCAAACCACGTTGGATGGTGTGGCACGGAGACCACTGGCCGCGTCCACCACACGCCAACTTTCAACAGCGGGGGCTAAATGGGTGTGGCTACGGCTTGCAGGCCAATTAATGTGGTGGAGGACGAGGGTCTGCGCGATATCATATATATTATACTGACTATGGATGAATATGACACTGACTGGATGATTATGGCACTGACTGTGGATTACTATGGATGCTGAACAGCTGTTATAGGCTATACTGCCTAACTGCACTATATCAGTTGAGTCCTGTACTGTATTGCACTGCCCCCTGTTTAATGCACACTTTATTTATTGTTTTGATTTAATTTAATTGATTTTGTGCATCACAGTTTGATGCAATGCATAAGTGTCATCCTTTTGTCTTAATGGCTGCTGAAAAAAGGGGATGAATAGTTCAAGTTGGAGTTGAAAAGTAAAATAGAGAAATTTTGGTAGTACTAGTAATCATTACTATGTAATGTTACAGTTATGCCCATCTGTTATCTTTGTTGGGCTTGACTTTATTTTTTTTTACCCTGTGCATCTTTTGTTTTGTTAGTCGTACTTGTCATTGCTCCAACACGAATAAACATGCTGCATCCCACTAGATGGCGCATTTGCCTTATTTACAAGCACCACGGTCATCGGAGCTGATTGTTGCCACTCTCAGCAGCGTGCGTCTACTAAGGTCTACTAAGATTCCACAATCTATTACACCTCGTGAGCAAAACAGGCTATAGGTAAAATTAAACATCTTCAGTTGAGCAACTCAGGCAAGTTAAACTGATTTAAAAACAAACAAACACTATAATACTAGGAAAAGAATCCTCTATATGTCAATAAATACAACAGATTGAGTATTCATAAAAACAATGCTTACTTTAAATAAGAAAATCCAACAAACCAACAAGTGCAACACTAAAAAGCAAACCAACAATCAAAATAATGCTTAATTGCCTTAGTTTCGTCCCACACTTATCAGCTTAGCTACTAAGAATAACACACATTATTCACCTGGACAGAAGGAGGTTCTGAGGAATGTGTTGGTCCTGGAGCTTCCTGGTCAGGATGTTCGGGAGATCCCTCTGGCTCAATGTCTGGAGCGCCAACATATTTTAGAATTGCTCCTGCAGAGACAAAGCTCATTAGATCATCAAGCAAAACAGATCAGAAGCGCATTTTCCTATTTTATTATTACAGTGATGTTGCAGTAATATAGGAAAATTAAAAATTCATTTGTTTTTAAATTAAACATTATGGTTGCAGTGTCCCTTTAAAGCTTTTACACAATTACAAAACTGTCATTTTTAAGAGTTTTTGGCATTACTTTACACACTGTACTAGTTAAAGTAATAAAACTAAGATAAATGACCCACTGCCACAACAGTCTAAAATAGTCAACACCATGCCAAATAAAGTATTTCCATAAAATATTTCTTTGAATTATAAAACAGTAGCACATTTCTAATGAAGGGCCTACAAAATACAAACTAAGCTTAGTAAATTCATCCTAAGTTAAGGCTAAAATAACATTAAGAGTCAAATATGTGAGAGACAACTTCCACTGAACAATAACAGGGGACTGACAACAACTACAACAACAACATGCCCTCCGTCCCTCCCTCCCTGTTAGAATGTGAATAAACGGGTGTGGAGTCAATCAGTCATTCCCATGGCAGGATAGGCCAACATGGCAGGATATGGTCAACTTTCATAAAACAAACAAAAACGCTGATTCATGACGAACAAATATTAGCCAGCCAGCTAACATTTATCCGACGCTAGCTAGCTAGCTAGCTGGCTAGCAGGACAAATAAACAAACTTGGGGGGCGGGGGGACAACAGCGTTTCACCTCCACCTCTCCAGCCCACATCACAAACAAATAACTTACCTTTCCCTTTTGCAAGTTTTTCTTGATCAGTTTTCTTTTCCTTCCGTTTCTCCGCACCGCTGGGATAACTCCTTTTTGATGCCATTATGGTGTCTGTTTGTTTTTAATCCTCTCGCTAAGAGGAACGAATGGTAGCTGTCAATCATTCACATCATACCTGTCGGCGTCGCCGGCCCACTACGTCACAACCTGCGTGACAGTGCGGCAAGCCCCCAGATGGCGTCCCATTCCTTTCAATGAAGTTGCTCACCCAGCGCATGGCTCCCAAAAACTTTTTGACTTCCGCATTGATGGGATAATAGAGCATGCGCAGTTGTGTCAGTGTGGAGACCGTCACTGACAGACGTGCGCGCTCATGAACCGTACAAAATTCAACATGGAAATCAAATGTATTTTTTACGGAACAACTGACGATTGTTGTTTGGAAATTTTAGAAATAATAATAATACTACTACTACTAATAATAATAATAATAATAATAATAATAATAATAATAATTATTATTATTATTATTATTATTATTATTATTATTATTATTATTATTATTATTATTATATTAATAAAATAGTATTATTATAATAATATACTATTATTTGTGTATTAAACAAGTGAACAATGTGCCACTGAATAATAAATGATAATTCTTTGAAGCAACTCTCTATGGACCATAACAGCACTGCCACACATATTTTTTAATGAATAACCTCTTTGGAAAGCAGACAAAGGAATGAAATGATTGGTCTATTTATTTCATCAGAACTAAAAAAAAAATAAATAAAAACTCAACGATCTTGAAAGTTCCTCCCTTTCTCTTGCACCTGTCGATGTGTGTAGCTAACACAAATTTGCAAATATTTTGTCGTTCTCATGGAATTAAACAGCACACCATGTTAATTTATCAGCGGAGTGCTCTCTCTTTTCATGCAATTCATCATGCTTAACATGTAATGCTGAATCATGAAAGCTATGGAGCAAAAAATAATAATTACATAAACCACGAGTGAAATAAAATGTGTCATTCATTCAATAAAGATTTCATTCATTCATCTTCTATACCCGCTTATTCCTATTCAGGGTCACGGGGGTCTGCTGGAGCCTATCCCAGCTGTCTTAGGGCGAAGGCAGGGTGACACCCTGGACAAGTCGCCAGTTCATCGCAGGGCCACATAGAGACAAACAACCATTCACACTCACATGCACACCTACGGACAATTTAGAACGTTCAATTGACCTCACATGCATGTTTTTGGAGTGTGGGAGGAAGCCGGAGAGAACCCACGCAGACACAGGGAGAACATGCAAACTCCACACAGAAAGGTCCCAGGTCCAGGCCCCGGAATCAAACCCACGACCTTCTTGCTGTGAGGCGGCAGCGCTAACCACTGCACCACCGACTATTTTATTACTTAGTTGAAAATGCCATTTTATTTTATTTAACAAAGCATATCATTATTTCATCATGCATTTAATTGTTTTGTGGTCCTGTGTTTTAGTGCTTCATAATTGTATTCTGTTGTCAAATTTGCCCATCAAAATCAAATTATTAATCCTGTGCATCAGTTTAAGGAAAACCAATTCTAGGTAATGGATTGCAGATCTTGTAGTGACCTGTTACAATGGAAAGAAATGTATACATAATAAGTACGTCTGTGTGCCCGATATTTTAGCTAACACTAAACTTTCTGCACAACTGTCTGCATTGTGCTTTTTCTTCGGCCACAGAGAACAGAAACGTCTGTAGTTCTTTGTTCACCCATGGTACAGTTTCATAAGCTTTTCAGTTTTTAATACGTGTTAATGTAAAAATCCACACGCGAGGCATTTAAAAATGGCGCTTTCGGTCTTTCGTGAAAGACTGCCTTTGGCCAATCAGTGTCCTGAACATTGCTACGTCACCCTTATGGTCTCAGCTCTGCTCGCTTCGAACCCCAACGAGGCAGGTACCAAAATCCTAACCCCTGGCAACGTGACAATTGTTTTTTTCAATTGAAGTTTTCGTTATTTTGTTCGTTTTCGTTAACTATTATAACCGTGGTCAGGACCTCCAGTCAGAAGATCCACTGGAGGACATTTAGAGCAAACAGTCAGACAACAGCAGCTTCACCACATCAGCTGAAAAATGGAGTTGGGATGCTTTCAGCTTCAAGTCGTGGACAGAAAATGATGACACTGTCACACTGACGTTTTCTTCTCCAACCTTCTCTCAGCTCCAGAGGTTGGTGGTCTGCAGGAGCTTCTACAGCAGCAGAAGATCAGTCTGGAGAGGAGATGTGAACGTGTGACTGAAGGTGAAGAAGCAGGAAGTCAAACTCTCCTCAACAGCATCTACACTGAGCTCTATATCACTGAGGGACTGAGTGAGGAGGTCAACAGAGAGCATGAGGTCAAACAGCTGGAGACCAAGAAGACCAAGAAGACCAAGGAGATCCTCCACGACCGTCCAATCAGGTGCAGCCAGATCTTTGAAGCCTCACCTGAGCAGCAGGGACTCAGGGAGTCACAGTGGTGCTGACCAGGTCTCTGGGCTGGACTGGGAAGCCTTGGGGTCCCACTGGAGGAGCTGGAGGAGGTGACTGGGTCCAGGGAAGTCTGGGGGTCTCTGCTGAGGCTGCTGCCCCCGAGACCTGACTCCGGATACGGCAGTAGAAGATGGATGGATGGATGGATGGATGGATGGATGGATGGATGGATGCCAGGTGATAGAACATTTCATAAAAACAGACTCTGCATTATAACTTCTATTACACTCTAAAAAACTCACTCCAATATAACTGCACTCGTCCTTCTCTCACATTACATTGGATCACAATGACCAAACAACACAACAAAGACAATGATCCAACTGTACTGCCATGTCCAGACTCAGTGTAGGTCTGTAGGCCTCTTGGACCTTCATGTGAACCACTGCGTGTTGACTGGAGGTGAAACATGACTGACTGCTGTCCTCCTACCTGGACAATGCAATCTCACTTTCATTCTGCTGCAGATGGCCATTTTCATTTTACACCGTCCAAATTTACAGCTCAAGGCGCTGGGACGAATTCCAAATTGTGTGCAGATACAGGCCTACACTTCAAATAATTATGAGAAAAATCCAACGTAAAGAGAGCACTTCCATTAGGAAATAGTCAACATGAAATTTCGTCTTCTACTGACACCTGCTGGTCAAATTGAATAGTTGCAAATATTGTGAAGAAATTGTCATCTAATTCTAGTCCTAAACAATATGGCCATTCCAAGTGAAGTATTAAGACAATTAATCAGGTTTGTACTGCTTGATTGAACATATTCATCCCGTTCCAGTGCACTAAAACCCACTTCCCTTCAGGACCGTGTCAGCGAAGCCAAAACTTCCTTGAGTGACGCTGTGTCCCAGCATGCAATGCGAGCTAGCGATTCACAATACTATTTCATCACAAACATGAATGTAAAAAATAAAAAGGGACGAAAAATGAAACTTCAGGAACACCAACCATTGCAATACAAGCAGAACTGGGCCGAAGTTTTATATTATGTACACCAAAATACAGCCTTCTGGTGGACAAGCTATTTAATCCGTGTCTTCCTATGTCTCTTCTGGGGGTGGAAGCTCATTGTAGATGTCACGTGCTGGGTAGGTCACCCCACCAATCACCTCGGGGAAGGTCTAAGACAAGAGCCAATGGTTACCCTTGCAGGGTATCACCTGATACGGGTGAGCGAGTGAACAGAAAATATGGGTCAACGTGTGCAGTCGTAACAGGAGAAGCTTGTTGGCGGAAATTATGCACTACAAGTGGATGTGACGCTAATGAGTGCGGTGGATGAGGTGGAGCAATGCTCCAGAACCCGATTCAGACTACTCTCCCTCCCCTTTTTTTGTTTTGTATGAGCGTTTAAAAAAAACAACATCATGATAATCGAATAAGCTTTAGTTTATTAATCAGAATTAAAACAAGTAGGTTTTGCCCTTACAAGGTTGTAGATTTGTTCTAGATGAGTTCCTTTGTTGTAGCTTGAAAAACTATATATGGGATGTACCATGACCTGAGGGATTTCCTCATCCCATCCCAGCTTGGTTCTGATGCTGAATGTGAATGTATCTTGCTGTACGTCCCACTGAGCTCCAAGGGCCCTCTCCATAGGGAGCTGGTCTCTGTCAAGGTTAAGTGTTTTTACCTCTTTACCTCTCTGCTCTTCAGGAATGGCGGCCAGCACCGAGCGATGATTGCTCACCCACTTATTGAGCTTAAATCCACCTCTACCGCACAGGTCTGTTAGCTGCTGGTACAGATGTATTGCTTCTTCCACCGTGCTGACGGCCTTTAGACAATCATCCACATAGAAATTTTGACAAACAGTGTTTATAACCTCGGCTGGGAAGTCATGCTGATTGTCGTCGAATGAAGCACAGCTTGGGGATGACACTGCCCCAAAGATGTGGACCAGCATCCTGTGCTCTTGTAGGTCCTTTGTAATGTCCCCATCTGGCCACCAGAGGAAGCGTAAGAAGTTTACATCCCGGTTGGAAACTCTTACTTGATGAAACGTTCCCTCAATGTCAGTCATGAATGCTACAGGGCCTTGGCGAAAACGAAGCAGCAAACCTAGCAGTGTACTTGTCAAATTGGGACCCTGCAGGATCTCTTTATTTAATGATGTTCACTCACTTTCAATCTCACAGCCACTAAAAAACCTGATTGTGATTGAGAGGTCGGAGGAGGGATGACCGTCAGGCTGGCTCGACTGCTCCTCCTTCTCAGCCGTGGTGCGTCCAATCAGCAGCCGACATCCAGGACCGCACCTGCAAGGCTTCATCCACTCTCACACACACACACACACAGACACAAACATAGAGGCACCTAGACCCACCTGTGGGTCATATCACCCCCTCCCTTCAGAACTAAACCCTATTAACATACCTACAAACAAAACTAAACAAGAAAAACTTCAGTTCCCCCGAAATAAGAATTCCGCAGCTAGTCCACATCATAATGCACCTGCCAACACATTATCAATCCCCCTTCCTGTGGCAAATCTGGAGATTGAAATCTTGCAGGGGCAGAGACCACCGCATCTACGAGGGCATTATAGTCTTTAAAAACCTGACCCCAATTTAACATCAAGATGGGCACTGTCAGAAGGAGAGCCAAAGCTTCTTTCTTAACTTCCCAATAATGACTCTGTGTGCGTGCTGCTTAGTTGTGGCATGTCCCTCTACTTCTATGTCATGGTGCAAAACTGACGTACGGCGGGGGTGGTCAGAAAACAATAGTGGGTGGCTCTCAATTAATTTAACAATATCATGACGGGCTGATGCAGGCAAATGGGACAAAAACGAGCTTAAGTTATTCATAATTTCAGAGTTTCCCAGGCGCTCCGAAGGAACACCGATTTTTTTTTTTTTTTTTTTTTTTCAATGAGCCGTCCCTCCGCTAATGGGCACGGAGGGGGCGGAGGCTCAGGCGACACATTTTTCCGAGCGAGTAACGCCCGGTTCACACTGGACGCAGAAGCGCCACGAAACGCCGCAAAGCGCCGCCGAGCGCTTCCATTCGGCGCCCACGTTAATCAATGTGGTGGTTCACAGTAGACGCGAACAGGCGCGCGGCTCGCGGCATGCATTTGTTGTTTCGGCGTCTGCTCTATTTCGTGCGCGAGCCGCGAGCGATCCTCGTCTACAGTACAGGAAGTCGCTCAATAAAAACGAGAAAATCCGGTGAATTTTCAAAATAAACTCATTTCAAAATAAAAACCGAATGACAAATTCGATCATATATCATATTTGTATGTTATATTTGTCAGTACATTATATCAGAGTGCGAGAGAGATTAAACACACACACACACACACACACACACACACACACACACACACACACACACACACACACACAGAGGAAGACTTGATCAAAATACGTCTGTTTGATCCTAGAGATGCCGGTCAATGATCATTATGAAAGAGGTCTTGTCTTGAGATGGACACCTGATTGCGTGTTTCTATTTATTTACACACACACACACACACACACACACACAAAAGTAAGCTACGGAGCAGGCTGGCTACGGGGCGAGGGGGGGCGATGATGAAAATGATTTTTTTTATCAAATTTTTTTTAAAGAAAAAAAAAAGAAGCTCAAGTGGGAGTGAAAAAAAGACTGCAGCTGAGCAGAAGCGCTTGTCGACCGTCAAGGAGCTGTTCGCGTCTGGTGTGAACCAGTTGGAGCCTCGCTCGCGAAATTCGTCGGCGCTCCGCTTCGTGGCGCTCCGCTTCGTGGCGCTTCCGCTTCCATTGAAATGAATGGCACGAGCCGCTCGTCTAACAAAACAGACGGCGCAAAACAACCTGGCAAACGCGAATAAGAATGTTGACATTTGGAGAGAGGATGAGACCGGGGCGATGCTTTCTCTTCTAAAAGAGATGGACATATTAAAATAACGCGCAACGGAGACCTTTTTAAAAAGGGTAGCGCAGCAAATGCAGGGCTCCGGCTTTGCGCACCCCTGAACAAATATGTATTCCTTCGTATTTATATTTCTACCTTTTCGTTCACATTTTTTATGAGTTAGAAGAATTTTAACTTTGTAAATAAAAGCACAGCAAAGACATGTTTTCCTGATTTGTTTTTATTTCAATAATTTCGCTGTTATTCTGCTGGAAACGGCGTGCAGCGGCACCAGCTTCCTCCACGGTCGGCACTTTAATGAGCGTGTGTATAACTGAAGACACCGTTCCTTTGCATAACTTGTACACAAACTCTCCCACCAGTCTGCGCAGAACCCGAATCCAACAAGAACGAGATTTTGGGGTCCGTAGCGACGGCACAAAGCGTAGCATCGAAGTGTTGTTGTAGCCCTCCAACAGCAAACAACGTTCTTCTCTGCCTTTTAAAATAACCAGGAGCACAAGAAATAGGGTACACCTTATCTGCAAAGCAATTAACACGTACATTATGAACTATCGTTCCATATCATAATAGATTTAATATGTCAACTGAAAGCAGCTGACTATATATATATATATGTATATATATTAACCTCTTTCATTGAACTCCAAAACATACATGGTCAAAATCCATATTATTAGTATGTTGTTGTTTTTTTTAAATGCTCATACAAAACAAAAAAGAAAGTGTGACATCCACATGTAGTGCATTATTTTCACCAGCAAGCTACTCATGTTACTACTGACGACATTGACCCATATTTTCCATATACTCACCTGAATCAGATGCCCTGCAGACCCACTTGCAAGGGCCCCAAGGAGTGACGCACAACCAGCACGTGACCTCTACGATGAGCTTCCACCCACGGAAGTGCCATAGGAGGACACGGTTTAAATAGTATGGCTTGTCCACCAGAAGGCTGTATTATGGTGTACATAATATAAAACTTCGGCCCAGTTCTGCTTGTATTGCAATGGTTGCTGTTCCTGAAGTTTCATTTTTCCCTTTTTCCCTTTTTATTTTTTACATCCATGTTTGTGATGAAATAGTATTGTGAATCGCTAGCTCGCATTGCATGCTGGGTAACAGCGTCACTCAAGGAAGTTTTGGCTTCGCTGACACGGTCCTGAAGGGAAGTGGGTTTTAGTGCACTGGAACGGGATGAATGTGTTCAATCAAGCAGTACAAACCTGATTAATTGTCTTAATACTTCACTTGGAATGGCCATATTGTTTAGGACTAGAATTAGATGACAACTTCTTCACAATATTTGCAACGATTCAATTTGACCAGCAGGTGTCAGTAGAGGACGAAATTTCATGTTGACTATTTCCTAATGGAAGTGCTCTCTTTACGTTGGATTTTTCTCATAATTATTTGAAGTGTAGGCCTGTAGTTGATGAGGAATCACGGTGTGCTAACGCTACTCAAACAGCTTAGATGAAAAAAAGGGAGTGTGATTTAGGTTTGTGGTACATTATGACAATCTTGGACTTGCAAGACTGAGGCGACGGTTCAATTCCCATCAATGTGTATTATATATGTGTTATTTAGCTCATCTATTCTACATTTTAAATAGATCACATTTGACATCTGACCCACTGAACACTTACTATTGAACATATTTTTAAACTATGGGCTATTTAGTCTTGTTTTAGGATATAATATAATTCATTGCACAAACTGTCAGGCTAAGTATAAGAGCTAGTCTACTACAATCAGTCGTGCCAAAAAAGAGACATTGTCTTTATTTTTCATTTTTATTTTATTGTGTCAGCATTGAACCATACAAGCATGTAGTGTTGTCCAACAAAAATGCATGGCGAATCAAATCCCAAACAACCTATGAAACAATGAACACGTTTCCATTGCACTTCATTTTATTGAGCACTAGATGACCTCCTCGAGCACTGTGTCATTGAAGCCTCGAGTAATGAACCATTTTTTGAAACAAGTGTCGAAGCTTCAACAAAGCCTCGATCGGCCATCACTACCTACGGCTGCGTGCTCTAACACAATTTCAGAAGTGACTAACTGCAGAGTTGGGAGCGGAGGAGGGATGACCGTCAGGCTGGCTCGACTGCTCCTCCTTCTCAGCCGTGGCGCGTCCAATCAGCAGCCGACATCCAGGACCGCACCTGCAAGGCGTCATCCACTCTCTCTCTCACACACACACAGACACACAGACACAAAGATAGAGGCACCTAGACCCACCCGTGGGTCATAACACTCCGTGTGGATCTTTTCACTCTGGCATTGAAAGGGGGTGCTAGCGCTAGCCGTTTGCTAAGCTATGTACAGACAGCACCACCGCTTGCCGAACCACAGTCACACCGTTTATATGCAACAATTCGTCATCAATATCTCTAAAGTAGAAGTCAAGAACTTTTTTCAAAAACGATAACTAACTCAAACTTTTTTGTGTGTTTATAAAAACAAACTAAAACAAACTTAAATTGAAGTCATATTTCACTTCGTTTACGTCTGTCAAATGAATACTTGCCCAGGATAATGTATGCGTTTTACGCAGCAGCACCTAAATGCACGTCGCGTTCTGTGACGTCACCCCTCTTTCACAGCAGTATGTTGACGAGCGACTCGCGGCGGGAAAGTCCGATATGCCACTTTTTCCCAATACGATGAAGAGAGTGACAAAAGCCAATGTCTTGTGGTGGAAAGACACAAAATATGTGGCTTGCTTCTAAAAAGGGAAAAACCCCGACAAACCTCCATTTAAGAAGCTCGCACAAAGCAGTAGTGAACATTTTTATTGAGACTGGGAAGTAGACACGACAGTTTGACTCAGTTGACTCAAATATCCTGTGGCGATGAGAGTGGTTATGGCTATCTGATAAAGCAAGATTTAATATTGGGAATTTAACAAAATGAAAAGGAACCGACAACGCCACCCTGGGAATTTCACCCAGGGAGTTCTACTAAACACAAAAGTAATAATTAGGCACACAGGTAAGTTCTACGAGGAAGGAGTAGGAGACGTGGTTCAGAATGTTTAAAATATCAAACCAACTTTTATTCAACATTTAAAAATAAAAGGAACAAACAGACCAACACTTAAAACGGAGCTACTGAGCTCCTTATTCTTGGTGTAGAAACTGAGGCTTACCGATGAGGGGGCCAAACGGGGGAGGAACCAAAGAAAACAAGGAACACCCCACTCACACGTGACACACCTGCAAAGAAAGTGAAGTGCAAAAAAAAAGAAGAAAACAACCACAATCCCGGGTCATAGCACTCGAAGGGGCCCACCACCCGGGACACCGCCACCACCAGCAGCTCTCAGCGACTACAAAAGAAAAGATAAACAGTTGGTTACTAAAAGTTCCCTAAAATCTGTCACATGTACTGAAATAGCAAGAAAAACAAACAAACAATGCAATGACACACACACACACACACACACACACACACACACACACACACACACACACACACACACACACACACACCAACCAAGTTCCCACCAACCACGCACACGCATACACGCACGCACGCACACCACTGTAGCTGGACCGGCGACTTCATAGTGTAACGTCTGCTGTCTGAGGGTCAGCAGTGGCGACGTAAGCAAACGAAGAAAAACACAACGAGAACGGAAAAACAACAAGTAAAACCAAGGCGGGACGGAAGCAACATGCACCGTCCACCGTCTGTACGGGGCGGCTAGCACAATCAAGTGCGGGCAAAGCGGCAGTGTTCCTGCACTTATCTTATAGGACCGAGTTTTGGGCCACAGGTCTTGATCACCAAGCGTCCTCCAGGTGAGGAGAACAACGAGGAGGCTCTGCGCAGCTTTGTGCCAGCAGGCGGCTGTAGTGTGCCGGTGAGGTGTTCAGGAAGCACTGTAAAAAGAACGGACAGGTGAGGTACTACGTACCTATGCTAATAAGCCATAATAATTTAAATGCTAAAATGTCCGCACCTGATCCTCTTAAAACTCGGGCACACAAATCGGATGTTCAGTGTCCCATTGACCACAATGGACCACTAAACAAAGCTTTTAAGAAAAATGCGAAATGAAGCCACTGAGAGCTAAAACAACATGCAAACAATGCCACAGTGCAGCTTTTCTCAAACGGGTCAATTTTGAAATCATTTTAATCAACTCTGTCTTCATTGATCAGAAGGTTTTTGCAGATTTGGAATTAAAAAAATTTAACTGCAGGAATCATAAAATCGTCTCATCAGTGACGTTTATAGAGCCATTAAAAAATTAAATATGTGCTGAACAGACAAACAGAGGTGTAAGAGGCCTGTGTGACCAGCAGGGGGCAGCAGAGGACCGACAGCCGCAAGTTCCTCCTCAGAGAGGCCTGAGAAGGTTCTGCACCTTCAGCTCCTCCAGGAGGTCCTCAGCAAAGTGTCAGAGTTTGTTGGTTTTTTACCTTGGTCGGCAGAGTCACAGTATGAAACTTGTAGCCAGGGGGCGCTGCAGCTCACTCAACACCTACAAGGTTTGAAAAGGAAATTGAGTGGAATTCATCTGGAATGAAAAGAAAAGCACAACTACAGCAGAAAAACTGAACACAAAGACGCACAAAGTTTGAACTACTCACTGATTTTCTTCTTCTGTTGATTCAAATGAATTTGACAGAAATAATATCTGAAAAAATAGAAACCAAATGTTAAATTTCGACATTTAAAAAATGGACAGATTCATTTACACCCAGTAAGATAAGAAGATATTTAGCTCTCAGCCAATTCGAGCTGCTGCTCCTGTTTGTGTGTGTGTGTGTGCGTGCGTGTGTGTGTGTGTGTGTGTGTGTGTGGATGTGGTGGTGTGTGTACCTGAATGTGGGAGTGGGTGTGTTTAAGTACGTCACTGGAAGTAGGCTGCCAATTAGTGCGGCCTCCGAGGCCGCAACCGCCCCACGCCAGCGACGAGCCCGGGGGGGGCCCGCACACGGCACACCCGCCGCAATGCCGGCCAGGAAGAGGCCCGGAGCAGCAGGCCCCCGGACCGGAGGGCACCCGCCCCACGAGGAGCCAGGGCAAGATGACAGGGAGGCAGATACCCCAAGGAGAAGGGACACCACCCGGGGCGAACAGAAAGCAGAGCCCGTCCTCCGGACGGGGGCCCCCCAGGGCAAGCGAGACCGGACTCATCCCCATGACAGGACCCAGCCCCTTCACCCACCGGGAGGATCGGTACCCAAGGCAGGCCCGGGCACCCAGATGCCCCCCCCCTACGGACCCAGTATGGCGCATCGCCGCAAGTGGCGATGTCCCCATAGGCCCAGCCGGTCTCACACCCCAGGGGCACCGGACTGCACAGGGCCCATCCAGAGTGGGAAAGATTGTTTTCTTAGCGATAGATAAGGAGGTGATCAGCATGCGAGATTCTGCCTTATCTGATGTGATATCACTGAAGTCCCCTAAGAGACAAAAAGAAGGAGTGGCTGTGATGTTGTAACCAACCTGTGCTGATAGATCATTGCATACTACGAGCCAGAATTTATTTACTGGTGGGCAATGCCATACAGCGTGTAGGTAATTATCTGGGACATTAACTGTGCAGTGTGAGCAGGTCTGAGAGGCGGTCATGCCCATCTGAAACATCCGCTGTCCAGTGTAGTGGATCCTGTGGAGTACTTTAAAATGAACTAATTGTAGAATAGGTTGTTTTATCAGTGAACAGGTGTTCAGGCAGATTGTTCTCCAGAAATTAGAGTGAGGCTGGAGAGACAGGTCTCTTTCCCACTTAACAATTGGGATAGAAATCGTGCGATCTGTATTTGTAAGCAACTCACTCCAATAGAACTGCACTCGTCCTTCTCTCACATTACATTGGATCACAATGACCAAACAACACAACAAAGACAATGATGCCACTGTGCTGCCACATCCAGACTCTGTGTAGGTCTGTAGGCCTCTTGGACCTTCATGTGAAGGTCCAAGGAGGTGTCCTCCTCCCTGGACAATGCAATCTCACTTTCAATCTCACAGCCACTAAAAAACCTGATTGTGATTGAGAGGTACTCAGCAGCCAATCACTGTTGGGAGTCCAGCCTTCAAACACTCCTCCTGAATCCACAGTCACATCTGTGAGCATCTGGAACTTTGGCCCTGATCCTCCACACCACACAACTTGGGATGACAGCGCCACCTACCTGGTTCCTTTCAGCAGCCAGTCCCATGTTCTGACCCGTTTCCACTGTGGCCTGTTGGCTCATCTGGACCGGAGTCTGGATCATCAGTGTCCAGGTTCATGGAATGAGTCAGTGTGCCGCCGTCCTGTGATGTCATGATAGAGAATCACTCTATTTATACTAATGTGCAGAACCACTGGAGTGTGGAAGCAGACAGTTACCATAATCCAAATGAAAAAGCAACAGCAGAAATGCTTTTTCATTTTAAGAACGTGGCTGCATTATTTGACTCATAAAAAAAATCGTTAATAAATAATCCAAACTGCATTTTCATTTTCTTATTCATGACTGCTCATTCTTGTACTTAATTCAAATGAAGGAAAACACATTTGAGATTTAATTTTCAAAACATGCATCAGCAAAGAGTTACCAAAATTCAATATGAAATGTAAAATTCAAAAATGAAAAAGCAATAGCAGAATGCTTTTTCATTTTAAGAATGAAACTGCATTATTTGACTCATAATTAAAATCATTAATAAATATTCCTATATGCATTTGTCGCACCTTTTATGACACAATCAAAAAGAAAACTGAGGGCATTGCTTTTTAATTTTCGTGGTCCTGCCCTGCACAAGAGTTACCACAACTCGAAAACGAAATCGCAATCTCAAAGTAAGCGCGCGGCGCAGGAAAGTGACGTCAGCAGCTCTCCACCTCCGCTGTGGGTATGGCGGTATGACGCCAAGTGTCATTTGCCTCCTGTCATGTGTAAATTGTAATGTTTGTGAATTTAATAAAGATATACATATATATATATATATATATATATACATATACATATGTATATATATATATATATATATATACATATATATATATATATATATATACATATATATATATATATACATATATATACATATATATATATATATATATATACATTTTTTTTTTTTTTTTTTTTTTAAAGAAAAGAAAAGAAAAAAAAGGTATGGCGGTATGACACCACTTTGCCATCGTTACTTCTTTCACGTCATTGAAGTTGCCGGTAATCGAGATTTAAATCGGCGAAAAACGTGGACCACTGACAGATCTCGCACCAGCATCTGCCACCAGTCGACGGATTGATCTGTTGCATCGCATCCTGCGACGGATGGACTGGTGGCCGACGCCGAACAGCTGTTACTCCACCCATGTAACAAATAGCTTTAGCTTTGATGTTGTGCTGGTGCATCAAGGTGTTCCATAACTGACAACAGGTTGGCTAGGGCAACCTTGTTTGCGTCCGTATCTGGGACGGCAGAATACCTGCTCAACTCGGTCCCGAGCATCAGATTCAGATACACTATTCAACTCCACCTGGGAAGCTAAATCCAGCAGGGTTTGTACAATTGTGTCAATGTGCGCCATGCTCAAATCTGTCCGACCAACGAGATCCGTCAGTGGTCCACGTTTTTCGGCGATTTAAATCTTGTTTACCGGCAACTTCAATGACGTGAAAAGTAACGATGGCAAAGTGGTGTCATACCGCTATACCTTTTTTTTGTTTTGTTTTGTTTTTTTAAATATACAGTATATATATACATTTATTAAATTCACAAACATTAGAATTTACACATAACAGGAGGCAAATGACACTTGGCGTCATACCGCCATACCCACAGGTGGAGAGCTGCTGACGTCACTTTCCTGCGCCGCGCGTTTACTTTGAGATTGCGATTTCGTTTTCGAGTTGTGGTCACTCTTGTGCAGGGCAGGACCACGAAAATTAAAAAGCAATGCCCTCAGTTTTCTTTTTGATTGTGTCATAAAAGGTGCGACACGAATAAGAAAATGAAAATGCATATAGGAATATTTATTAATGATTTTAATTATGAGTCAAATAATGCAGCTTTGTTCTTAAAATGAAAAAGCATTCTGCTATTGCTTTTTCATTTTTGAATTTTACATTTCATATTGAATTTTGGTAACTCTTTGCTGGTGCATGTTTTGAAAATTAAATCTCAAATGTGTTTTCCTTCATTTGAATTAAGTACAAGAATGAGCAGTCTTGAAGAAGAAAATGAAAATGCAGATTGAATGACTTATTAACCATTTTAATTATGAGTCAAATAATACAGCTTCGTTCTTAAAATGAAAAAGCATTTCTGTTATTATATTCTTATTTTAATTTGGATTATGGTAACTGCTTCCATATAAAACAAATACATCCATAAATATATACAATGTGAGAATTGTTTCTTGCAAGAGCTGTACTTCAACCCATGACCATCGATAAAAGTGTACACATCTAATCGTAAACAATCTGCTGCAACCTGAATTTCCACTTCTGTGTCTATAAACCAGTCACAGCTTGACTGATGGCTCTGAAGAAGCAGTTTCCATCAGCCTCTACATTCTCATTTGTACACGGCGAACCTAATGGGCCATTGCAATCAGAAATTGGAAAACTCGCACAGTCCAAATGAATCTTCAAGTTTTTGCAAAGGTCTAAACAAACATCAACATCAAGGGGAGAGAAGTTACACTCTTCATTGGTCACAGCACTGACAAACTCTACGTCAGAATTATCCATGTCAAAGTGAGGAGTTTTGCTCTTCTGAAGTGACTCACTGTTGCCAGCTGGTGCTGGAATTTTAAACCGTGACCGGTTTCGCCTTGATGAAAAGAACCATGCAGAACCTTGGCTAATCTAATACCAGTGCCATGATCTGCCACTGCATCTTCACTAGTACTAACTGATGATGGATCACAAATCACAAGGCGTAGAACGAGCGGAGCAGTCAGAGGCAACAGAAGAAGAAAGAAAAGCCTCCTTAGCTTAGTTGATCTTCTGTGTTGCCTCCTGGACGGTGCTGGCCTCCTCTGGCTTGGTGCTGGCAACCACGGGAGCCACAGGAACCACGGGCACAGCTCTGGTCATCTGTGGCGTCGCCTCCACCTGATTAAAATAAGAAAGATGTGATTTTATGCCAATAAACATAGAAAGGAAAGCACTAGGCTTTACACGATCACGATTTTTGTGCCGATCACCGATCAGTGAGTTTAAATAAACCGATCACCGATCACTGATCCGATCACGTTAGGGGCAATAAATACTTGTTTCTGTACATCCCTTGCCTTCTCACGAGCACGGTCTAAAGTTGTTTGCTTTAGCATCCGTTTCAGAGTTTGCTTTTCTTTTTCTTTCTCCGCGTGTTTCTTGAACTCGACATGCTCCTCCATGTGTATCTTTTCCAAGTGCCTGATTAAATTTGTGGTGTTGAAATTTTTTGCCACAATTCCCCCGCTAGGTACTGTAGCGTTGCATATATTGCAGATAGCTTGTGCTATGTCTGTTCCTCTCACTTTGAAAAACTTCCACACCCCCGACACGTTTGTTTGTGTCACCCATGGATGTTGCTGTCGTGAAGATTCAAAGAAACTTTATTGTCCGTCACATAGCGACAGTACTCAAAACAGGAAGAGGCACGAAGACGAAAATGAAGGTTTTTGAATCATGAATCATTAGCTCTCGGATACAAACAAATAAACATGTCGATGCTGTGAAGCTACTTTGGAGGAAATGAGACAGATTAAAATAGTTTCAACACGACCATGACGTCATTGATCGGTGATTCATGACATGACGCCCGATCATGAACGTTTCTAAAAATGCCAAATATCGGCCGATCCGATACAGCCGATAAGATCGGTGTAAAGCCTAGAAAACACACACAGGTGATGAAGTGGAAATGAATAAGTACAAACCTGCAGCACTGCTGTGACATTGCTGGAGGCAGACTCAGTCATGTGGACAGTTGAACGTGTTGCCCACACCTGCAAATACAAGGACACAAATTAACGTTTAAAGAACTGCATTTATTGTCCTATCACAAAGATGCACACAATGAAATACACATATCCCAAATACCAACATGTCACTGGTTTGTTTTGGTTTTTGAGGCAACGTGTGCTGATCGACGTCTCAGGCTGGACATCTGGAAGAACATAAAGAAATTAATTCATAAACAAAGTAACACACTAATTAAACTGTACATGTACTGTACATATGTGATCTTGTGTTGATAATAGGGGTGGGGCGATACGGCTAACCCACGATTCGATACTGTGACGATATTTGGCCCACGATAATGACAACATCACGACACACGATATCTTCGAAATTTTGCAGACGATATTGTCATAACCCGGCTCAAGAGTTATGACAATAACGGAAGGGACACTGCGGATTGCAATTAATCAAAAGGTTTATTATAACAAAATAGATAATTGTAAGCAAAATAATGAAATATATGGTGTGTGTTTGTCAGTATTCATCAGTAATGTAAGTGTGGATGAGTGAATAATAGGATGTGGGGTGTTGTCAGGTGCAAAACAGAACAGAAGAAGCTGAGAGTCGGCCAGACGCCCATGGCTGCTGGATGGAGAATGGGGAAGAGACCGAGCGGCACACGCAGTCGGCCTTTTATCCTGCGGGGGGCATCGGCACAGGTGTCCTAATCGGAAGATGCCACTCCCACATCCACCGCTACCTAGAAATGGGAAAACAGCTGGGAGCCACAACAAGTTATATAGAGACAGGGTCGTCACAATATGTGACTGAAAAAGAAAAAAATACCCATAAAAAGGAAAATGCCTGTGATGTTGCATTTATTCCAAAACTTTGTATAATGTACAAACAAACGTGCACTGCACAAGCAAACATATTAAAGTGCATGAACATTAATAACTTTCATGTAAACAAGGACAGTGCTTTCTGGTAATGTAAAGTCAGTAGCAACTTGTCTTATCGCAACTTGGGGACTTGGGATATACAAACCGACGGGAAGATGAAAGAGGGAAAAAAATCCTTTCACTGCCCCGATTCTGAAAATCAATAAAAAAAAATGATGCAGACAAAATAAAGAAATAAATAACCGCGTCCCCAAAATATACGGGAAAAAGTGAAGTGCGTCCCCCATCAGTTCATTACGCGACAGGCTTTTTAGTTGCCAAATATGGGACAATCGCGTATTTTACGGGAGGGTTGGCAACCCTATCTAGACCACAGACGGAAATTAAATGAGGTTTTGTCATTTTCCCTAAAAAACGGGACAAATTGTGTCCTGGGAGAGATTTTATCTTTCCCGGGACAGGTGGACAGGTGGTGTTTGGAAAAAAATATTGATATTTGCCGTCAGTGTATCGATTATTTATTGCGACAGAAAGCACAACAATATATTGCAATATTGATTTTTTTTTCACCCACCCCTAGTTGATAAGTGTATGAATAATTGTGTGAATGTTACCGTGGCAGCTGGGGAAACCCTGCCAGATGACTCCACGACGGTCTCCATGTGGTCCAGCAGCACAGCCTCACTGAACCACACGGGATTGGACGGGATGTCTGTGTGAAATGCAGTCTCAACAGCTGTTGGTACTGTCTATAAAAAAAAGAGGAGAGGAAATCAGAGTCAACTTAGGATAAGTGTTCATTTTTAAAATAAAAAGTTGCACAGTTTGACAAATACACGATTGGGGGAAAAAAAAAAAAAAAGAGGGATGAACAGGTTACCTCAACCTCCTGTCCAACAAGAGTCCATTCAGGAGCAGGTCCATACACTGGCATGTGGACAGGACCTGTCACAACCACTCTGGGAGACACCCTGGGCGATGATTGGTTGTGGCACAACACCCCTGGCCTAGGTGAAGGGGGTGCGAGCTGATGGAGCATGCAGCATGCAGACGCTCCACCAAAATCAGTCCTGAGGTGCACCTAAACAGAAAACAACATGTTAACACATATTTGTCATATCAAATGAAGAGCAAGTAAGGCTGAAGAAGGCAAAACTTACACCATCATAACACCACCATGTACAGCTGACGAAGGGGGAGGTGATCGGCCATATACACAAATGTTAAACCTGGAAGAAGTGTCACATAATCAATTATGTAATCACACAATTCTAAGAAATATCTGTTAGCACAGTGTCACTGAAGAGAAAAAAATACAACAAAAATATGTATTTTACACACCCATGCGTGCAGCAACACGATGATATACTTGACGTAGCGCTGTTTGTACTTCTGGCTTGACAGTCAGGCGAGGTGGAAAGTCAAGCACAAACACCTACAAAATAGTTGTATATATAAAAAAAAAACCCAAACAAACATAAAAATGCAAAATAAATTCATGAATATTCTTGTTATTGAACTATGGATCATGGAATTACTTGATATTGATAAAACAAAGTGGTGATGACATTCATGTGTTCAAATTTGTTTGTCACAGCAGATAAACAAACCTTGGGCCAGCGGTCCAACACAGTTGCCAGTAGCGCAGCAAAATCCTGTGCGGAGTCTGTTACAAGCCCGTGTTCAAGGTTGTTGCCCGGGGCGAGAACACAAAACCATCCACAAGTGGACAGAGATGTGAGTCTCCCACCACCAGAACAAAAACATAAAGAAACTCGTGGCTTGACAAAATCACGACCCATACCTTCTTGTCTGGTTGCTGGGCCTTAAGAACAAACTTGCACTGTTTTGTCAGTCAGGAGCAAAACGGGCCATCTTCGCACCCAGGTCGCTGACCAGTACCGCGCCCTGTGTAAATTGACAAAAAAGAAAAATCTAAATATGTTTTTGTAAGATTTATTTGGAATACAACATAACAACACAGGCAGAACATGAAATCATGAACGTGGAAGTACTCACGACGTTCAAAGTCCTTCCGAGGTGGAAAAGGTGTCCAATCCCGTTTTTGCTCCAGGCGTCGTTTCATGGCCAGAGAGCGACGGAATGCCTTGGTGTTCGGCATCTGAACAATGAAATGAAAGATTGTGTCATTTTCAATCAAGGACAATGATAACACAAGTTTACAGAAAAAAGTGATGTTTTCTCACACACGACATCAAAACACAGAAAGGTTTCTGTACCTTTGCAGCTGGAGACGATGAGCTTAAATCAAAAAAGCAAAAGAAAATGTGTATGTGTACTCTTGGACCCTAACCCTAATGCCATACAAGTCTATGGGGTGAAATTTCAACTTTGTCCTACAGATATGGGGCCACTTGCTTTTTCATCAGGAGCCCCCAAGAAGCGCCCACGCCAAATTTGGGGCTTCTAGTACTTGAGGAACCCCGAAACCCTAACCCTAATTTCAGCTAACCCTAACCCTAACCCTAGTTTCAGCCTTATTGTTAACCCTAATTCAATGCAAGTCTATGGGGTGAATTTTCAACTTTGTCCTAGAGACATGGGGCCACTTGCTTTTTCATCAGGAGCCCCCAAGAAGCGCCCACGCCAAATTTGGGGCTTCTAGTACTTGAGGAACCCCGAAACCCTAACCCTAATTTCAGCTAACCCTAACCCTAACCCTAACCCTAGTTTCAGCCTTATTGTTAACCCTAATTCAATGCAAGTCTATGGGGTGAATTTTCAACTTTGTCCTAGAGACATGGGGCCACTTGCTTTTTCATCAGGAGCCCCCAAGAAGTGCCCACGCTAGATTTGGGGCTTCTAGCCAATGAGGAAAAATTTGGAGCAGACACGACAGGGTTACAGCTGAGAAGGCACTTAAGATCCTCAAAGGACTGTTGCCACTCACTAGACCAAACAAATGGTTTCAATGGACTGGTTAATTCTTCTCTCGTGGCCGGCAGCTCCACTGCCTTAGTGCTGGAGATGAACGCTCAGGGGTGCCGCCAGGAATTTTGGGCCCCCTGAAAAAAAACAAAAACAAATGGGCCTCCTTTGCGCAGCGCTTGTCAAAAGCTTCACATCACTCAAAAAATACAGTATAGTTCAATAATAGTGCTTGAGTCCATCTTTGACAGTGTCAATGTATTTTTATTGTGAATTCTCCTAAAAAGCAAACTCTTAACATTGATGAATGATTCATGAAAAAAACACTTGATGTTTCTCGGACAAAGTTGAGCTTTGACCTTCATAGACTTGCACTGCATTAGGGTTTAGCGATAAGGCTGGAATTAGAGTGAGGGTTTCGGGGTTCCTCATGGGCTAGAAGCCCCAAATTTGGCATGGGTGTGTCCAGGAGGATCCTGATGAACCTGAAAGTGGCCCCATGTCTCTAGGACAAAGTTGACCTTTGACCTCCATCGACTTGCATTGAATTAGGGTTAACGATAAGGCTGAAACTAGGGTTAGCTGAAATTAGGGTTAGGGTTTCGGGGTTCCTCAAGAACTAGAAGCCCCAAATTTGGCGTGTGCGCTTCTTGGGGGCTCCTGATGAAAAAGCAAGTGGCTCTATGTCTCTAGGACAAAGTTGACCATTGACCCTCATAGACTTGTATGGCATTAGGGTTAGCGATAAGGCTGGAATTAGAGTGAGGGTTTCGGGGTTCCTCATGGGCTTGAAGCCCCAAATTTGGTGTGGGTGTGTCCAGGAGGATCCTGATGAACCTGAAAGTGGCCCCATGTCCCTATGACAAAGTTGACCTTTGACCCTCATAGACTTGTATGGCATTAGGGTTATCGATATGCGATACAAACCTGGTGAGTTTAAGACTTAGTGACTCTACGTACATGAATGTATGGGGTACCCCGTCCTTACTTTGTTCCAACCTTCCCTCCACAAACCTGGCTGTCCAGTGCAGAAGTCAAAGTGAGAGAGAGAACAAAGAAGGAGGAGGGCCTGTGACGCCGCTGCTGATTGGCTCGTTGGTCGGTTGAATGAGCCAATTCTAGAGCTCCCCTCGGTGTCCACACACTGCAAAATATATCTAAGAAATAAACACTTAAATTGAGAAAGAACAGGCTAGAAACAAGTCAAATTATCTGCCAATGCAGTAAGATATTTAGACTTGGTAAGATTTCTTAAAATAAGACGATATATCTAGGCATTTGAAGAATGGAAAAACTCTTGAAATAAACAGTAAAGCACTCATTCCAAGGACTGTACTAAGTCAAATAAACTTGATACTAGCTTCTCAATTCTTTTTTCACGTTTGCTTCTTTCTTAATTTGAATGAAAAGATCTTAAAACCAGACCTACTAACAGTGCAATTCTTCTTAATTTAAGTGTTCACAATATTAGCTTTTTTTTCTCAAAATGAGACAAAGCATCCACCCCCCCTACGCCCATTCACCCCCCCAAAAAAGATAATTCAGCAAACAGAATTAATATTGTCAACAACTATTTATTCACTTAAATTGCTGACAGTGCCTTCACTGCCTTGTAATAAAAACGTCACTAAGGCATTGCATCTTAAAACAATCTCAAGCAATCATTTCTAGAACGCAAGTAATGTTGTGTTGTTACAATATTCACCGTCATCATTATTGAATATTGATTCAGATTCCCTGACACAAAAAAAACAAAAACAGTATGGGGACAGCATATAGTGTTGTGTTCCTATCACCACTGATAACATGTTTGTTCCAACAGACTCCACCCACCCTCAAGTTACAACTACCAGGAGAGTTTATCACTACCTATGTCTAGTACACAGCTCTACTCCCCAATAAAATCTTTCCATTCTGCCATGGTCTTTTTTGTATGAGGCTGTGGTGTCTCACTCATGGATAGTGTCCTGTAGCACTTCTGTCTGAATGACAGAGAGAAGGGTTGCCACACACTTTTGGATATGTGAGGTGCAGGGCATAGTAGTAATCCATCAGATGAAGCAGACCGTCACTCAAGTCTTCCTTGGCAAGCGTGGTGGCGGGAGTGGCTCCAAGCCAGATGAGACAGCGGGTCCCATCAAACAGCAACACAGGAGTGCAGAAAGACCTCTTCTGCGAGTACATTGTGGGATCTTCTGTTGGCTAAAGAAAAAGAAGAAGGAAACGCCACATCCATGCATGGAACTATGAAGTGTTGAATGTGAGAAAATGCGAACAAACTTTCACCTGAATGACATGAAGCAGTGCCTCACTGGCATGTCCCACTCACCTACATCCAGCGTTATGCGTGGCTTCATCACTTCATTTTTTTTCCAAACACCATAAAATTACACATTGGTGCAGAAGTCTTCCCATCTCTTTTTTTAGTTCATCAATGAATTTTCTGTTGCCCTTATCCAGAATGCGCCGCAGCTCATTCATCGCCTATAATGCAAGTCAGTGTTAAAATCTGCAAAAATGCTTGCTTTTCATCATAAACCAAAACAAGTTAATCACTTACACGATAAAGATCCTTGACACATGGATATGCATCCAGGATCTTTGTTGGCCTTGTCCTGTTCTTTCAGAACATCACTATCAATGAAGGATCTTCTTGCTTGAAACTGCAGGTCAAGAATTTGGGAGACAGCATCTTGGTTGGGTTTTGGTTTCTTGTACAGCTCCTGCAGGGTCTGATAATGTCTGGCCTGTGCTGTCAGACCATCTTTGGCTGATGAAATGGAGGAGACAAATCAGTAAATCAGTCAAATGGATGCAGAATGAAGACACAGTTCCTGGCTTCATTCGGTGCAGTCTTGTCTGGTACGGTGGAATTCTCAGCCGAGAGGAAACCAGATCCAAAACATTATGAACAAGAGAGAAACAATAGACACAATTAGGAAAAAAAAAAAAAAAAAGTGTTATGCTCGATGTTTTCAGAGCAAAGTAGGTAACCAATCACATCTACACTAATAAGGGCCCAAATCCGTTTCCTCCTGAGAAAGTGTTCTGGTCCAGGAAAAAGGTCTCTCAAATCATCACGACGGAGGGTGTGGAGCAAGACTTCATCGATGTTGGCAGCTATAAAGACAGTCCAATCATTAACAAACCTTTTACACTTAACAACTCATACATTTTTTTGACTAATGAATTTAATTCAACTTGACAAGTCAAACTAAGTTTGTTTTGTGCCAATTTCTGTTATCAGAATTAATTGTAAATGCAATTTAGTTTAGACATTTTGTCTCAAATTTGTAAAATACTTATTTTTGAAATCAGTGTCAGCATACAGTTATTTTAATTACTTAGCGGACAAATCACAGTAATGGAAATTTTTTCATACCTACACATGACATACCATTTAAAATTGATACTGTGACATCATCCAGCTCATCCATTATTGGCCCCGGTTTGGATGTCCATTTCATTTCTCCTCAATCTGGCAGGGAAAAAAAATCATCATATTAAGGTCACAATTAGGACAAGCTGGCCTTCTGACTCAAGATCCGTTTTTTTACAATGCCCATCTGCCATGGATCCCAAAGTTCCCATGCAATTAAAAGTTGTGACACCTTATCTGAATGATAACCCTAGACAGCTCAACGGATTGCTAGTCATACAGACAACAATCAAAATTGGAGTGAAACTTGTAACCACAATGCCTGCAACATGGTGGTACTTATGGTAATAATCATCAAATACCAGTGTTCTTCGTGACCAAATGACAACATCTGATAGGATTGTGCCACCTTGAACTGCAATCAACTTAAATTTTGATAAAAACAAGCAAATTGTACCTAAACTACATCTTCAATCAATCCAATTTGAGCACCCTCTACCCCATAAACTGAAGATACTGCAATACAAACTTGGTAGTACAGTATTTCGTCATGCCACATATAACTAGGAATGCTAATTGCTTGTTCACATGACTAGAATTGCAGTACATCAATCCAATACAAAATACACACTTGTCATCAAGCTCATAAATCCATCGAGTCGAGATGAGCACGTGCAAGGAGTCGGACTCCGTGAGTTCACGTAAACAGAGCATTGCGTTTGCGTAAATTATGCACGGCTATCGAGATAGAAGCCGAGTCCGATTTGGTGCACACAACCACACTATAATGCCTCTCAATGTCCTAACCCATGCCACGCAACAAACGTGAAGAACCGATTTGAGTTTCTCACGGGACCAGCAGTGAAGTCACAACCATCGCCCCAAATGAAATGTCGCAGCAGGAGCCTGAGGATTTTCTGAGTCAACATGCTGATCAACAGGTAACGTAATGTTGGCTTCCTTGACGACATTAGACAACTCCCTGTTTATATTTTATTCATATTTTAGTACAAAGCCTCCTTGTTTTATGATCTTTGACTTGTTCGGTTTTTGTTTTGACATTATGCTGTTAGTGTTTATTTCAAATTAACAAGAAGTACCGGTACAGATAGTAGGAAATTAATATAACACTTGCGTCAAACAAAGAATAACTAACAGTACATATCATGTCTACAGGAAGGAGCTGGTACATTAAGTGAGAATATTCAAGAATATTAAGAGAAGATATATTCAAGGTTGTCCTGAGGTCAACTGTACCAACCATTGACAGAGCTTATGGAGCAATTTGATGTTATTGTACAGTAAACATGGAATATTGGAGCTGTCGCAAACAAAACAAAAAGCCAACTTTAAGGCTTATTATCTCCAAAATGATACAGTAATCAATCACATTTAGAAATCAAATGTTTCTAAATGTCAAGTCAGTAATGTCAAGTCAGTGCTTGATGTTTTTGTGCCTCACCCTTTCTAACTGGGACATTTGCAAGGGAACGCAGACTGGTTATGCTGCTCCCTGATAAAAGAAAAATGTTTCTGCTGTTACCTCAGAAATTGCCTGTTATTATTGTGGCTCAGGATTTTGGAGGTAGATTTTTTTTTATTTTTCATAAGGAACAGGATGCCCTGGCATTGGCAATAGGCTTTAATTTTGTATTTGCATTTTATTTAACTTTAGATTTACATTAAAAATGTTTCTGTGTAAAGTGCTGGTGTTAAGTGTTTGCACGATAAATGTTATGGTGCTTTCGTTTATATGGCAGAACATTTAAATTAAAGTGTATGAAAGACTTCTTTTAAATTCATTATTGGCTTTTGCGTATACGACGTGATTAATCGTGATTGATCAGGTAAATCATACGATTAATTGCGATTAAAATTTTTAATCGTTGCTGTAGTGCCGCATCTGGGCCTAATCTTCTTTTCACAGGACAATAGGAATTTATTGCAGCACGGCCTTCCGATGAA
The DNA here is from genome assembly GCF_046127955.1 of Nelusetta ayraudi. NCBI lineage: Eukaryota > Metazoa > Chordata > Actinopteri > Tetraodontiformes > Monacanthidae > Nelusetta > Nelusetta ayraudi. The sequence goes on from NW_027466095.1 coordinate 2,073,505, forward strand.
CCACGTTGGGAGGACGCAGAGGTGGTACCCGATTGGCTGTGATGCGACTCTTCTGCTGATCAGATCTCATTTGGGGTCAGGAGAGACCGTAAAATACCCACTTTAGGAAAACACTTTCCCCACAAATCACAGGGGGGAGTCAGTCCAAGGGGACCTGGCGCCAGGAACGAGGGGTCCTGCTTGGAACTATCCCCAAAGTTTACGACTCTTATCTGCTCCAGGACATTCCTCAGCTTTGAACAACAACACCAGATGTTCATGAAGGACTCACATTTGCAAAATGTTAAAATGTTAAAAACGGTATTTTCTTCTCCACAGGGACACTTCAAACTCACGTATTCACAATTGTTGTCAAAATTAAAGCACAAATGGACTTTGAATGGTTTCCCTAGCTCAAGGTTTGGCCAACCCAGGATTCCATCCTGAAGGAGATGTACAATGGAACTTCAGGTGGAGCCACAGTGCCTTCAAGAGGCAGGAATAGGAAGTGCCTCTGGGGGGTTGATGTAGACTTGGACAAACGTTTCATCAGTTTATCTCCCTCTGCGTTACACAGTTAATTTTTTCCTTCCCACATTTCTCTTACATGCCCCATGCTACACTCTAACAACTTTCACTCTCATTAGGGTTACAACTATGACACACTCGTGTCTTAGCTATCTCTAGCATTACACACACATATATATATATATATACATATGCACATATATATATATATATATAATATAGATACATACACTCATATACGTTGGTAATCTGTGTTTCATATGTCTATAGTTATGTCGGCAAAAATAAAATAAAGATTTGTTTATTCCTTTGTTACCCTGTTTCATTAAAATCTCATTTTCAGGTATGTGTGTTTTGATTAGGTTTATACATATGTTGATATATGTGGTACTTTATAATTAAGACGGTTCAATATGCTTGTAAAGATAATGTCGTTTCTATCTGCTTAGTTATTTCGTTTTCGTTCTTCCCTTCTTCTTAAGGTTGTCCCAGTTCAAAAAAAAAGGGGCTATGTGATTGTGTTTATTCATCCTGTGCTTGTTTCAGTCATTGTGGGTTTTATTGGTTTATTGATTTATCAGCAACGAAACCTACACTACATACATGCTCATCATACGCAACTGGTATAGGCGGACCTACCAGTTTTAGGGTCTGAACGGCCTCTTCATTGGCTCTCGGAGAGCGGGATACCGCCCCCGTCCCGAAACTTTAAGCTAGTGAATTTCACTCTGCCGTTCAGAAATTTCTCATCCCTCGTTTTGTGAAGGCCTTGTTTTCGTTTGTTTTCCCTCTCGTACTTAGTTCGTTTTTGTCGTAATTGTTCGTTTTTGTTTAAATCATTTTTGCGTCGGCATTAAGCCAACTCTTTGCTCAATTTAAGCGGCAGCTGACAGCCCTGAGACTCGCTCCGAGACCGCTACTTTCATTTTAATTTTTCCTTCCACGATCTCGAGACCGATTTTTGTCATTTTTCCTTTTTCTGTTTTTAATTGGCTCAACGTCGCGCCTTCGAAGTAACCGAGTAGTTTGTTTGATCACCGCACTTATCTCGGATTACGCAAAGAAGAGCGCACGTCGATGCTGAACTGCCAGTGAAGACATCTAACAGACAACAGCAGAACGGGCTTCCAGCGTCTGAGCTTGGTGCGTCCATCTGAGCTCCCTGCGCGCTGCCGGACCCGAACGGCCCGGTACCATCTCCCAGGACCACCTTGGAGGACCATCAAGCAGCGATCTCCCAATCACCTGCGGGCCGACGCTCATCCAACGTAAGCCTCGTCACTCGCTTTTGTTCTGAAGTCTGGTATGCATCATAATAAATTTAGTCTTAAATTCTAAAGCCCGTAAACAGTCTGGTTGACTGTTCCAACAGCCGATAGGTCATAATTTTTCTTTCCCTTTTATTTTGCTACTTTAGATCTCAGTTTAGGGTCCGTTTCCAGTCACACACGCCTCACCATTAAGGTGAAACGGTACTGAGACTGATTCTAGTGTTTCTTGCTCACACTAACAACCAAGAGCAGGTGGTGCTCCGTAAATTTTCAGATCAAATATTCTTTCCTCTGTTCCGAGTCGGTCCGTCCGTGGGAGCAGGGACGGCGTCACGCGTCCTCCCTGTCCCCTCGGAGTCCCTCTAGCGGTCAGAGTAAGAATTGCATGTAAAATCCATGTTTATATATTTGGCATTCCGTTTCATTCCTGAGGGAGTTTGATCGTTCAAATTAAACAATCCTCCTCCCTCCACTACATTGCCCAGCCCCAGTAAAAACATTTTTCTGGTGCCAGCATTTTGTGAGGCAGAAGTTGATTCATACTTCAGTGCCTTGGAGCGAATAGCTTCGCCACTCAACTGGCCAAGAGACATGTGGCCTGTCCTTCTCCAATGCAAATGAATAACTATTGTCAGATATCATATTAACTACAAAGTGATCAGGGGAACGTTGGAATGGGAAGGAAAACTCCATTCAACCAAAACAGAAACACGGTAACAGACAATATGGCGGAACGACCAGCTTGCTCTGAAACAGAGGGAGATGGCGAAACAAACTCCTCGTGACTAACGACGTGAAAAAGGGCTCGGACATAGAAATTATTAGCAAGGAGATACGGGATTTAAAAATGGAATCAAAAGAAGTCCTTTGCACGTTTGGAGAAACACTGAGGAACGACGTGGAAAAAGACTTGGACGACTTCAAAGACAAAATAAATCAACAACTTGCGAAAGTCGTCACCGAACAGGAGCTCCAGACCGGCAAGATCAACGAGGCTGAGTCGCGGATTGAAAAGCTAGAACGTTGGGCACAGGAAGCTAACGCTCTGGTCATATCACTGAGAGAACAAAAAGCTCTTCAGGACAAGTTAACTGACCTGGAGTCCAGGCCGAGGAGAAACAACCTACGTATCTATGGAGTCACTGAAGGAGAGGAGGGAGAATCTGTGGCCAAGTTTGTGGAAGACCTGCTGAAAAGCGAACTTCACCTGCCAGCAGATTTTAATTTCCAAATTCAGAGAGCACACCGCTCATTTGCACAGAAGCCAGCGGACGGTGCCCAACCGAGACCAATCAATGTTAACTTTCTGGAATTTACTACCAAAGAGAGGGTCCTGAGAGAGCTATGGACAAAGAAAATAGAACTGGGGAATAAAGTACCGTCATTCCATCACGATTACGCGACAGAGATGGTCCAAAAGAGAAAGGAGTACAACACTGCTAAAAGAATCCTGAAGGAGAAGGGCATCCGCTTCCAGACGCCATTCACCAAGATGAGGACCCACTGGGATACGGGAACTCGAACCTACAACAGCGCAGAGGAGGTAAAGGAGGAATTGGCGAGACGCGGCCTGGCGTAGAAGACGGCGGTGGCGACGGGTGCGGAGGGGCCTGCGGCACTCGGTGCCCCGCACTACGACGGAGTGGCAGTGCAAGGAGGGATCCTGGAGGGGCTACGCATCAGCAGCGACACGAGCCAGAGAAAAGCTACAAGAGTTTCAAAGATTCTTTGATTAAATTCAGAGAATAAAGGGAAGTAGTAGTGGTAGGGATGTTCTAGTATGACCGGTGTTTTTAGTTGACAAATTATTAAAATTGAATTCCCATATTAATAGAAAAGAGACTGTGGGAAGTCCGGGTCGCTCCTTTTTTTCTAACGTTGGACTCATTTAGAACGACTAAAATACTCATTGCAGGTTCAAGTGTCATTTCTAAGTTAAGTTAGATTTTTGACTGCCTTCACGCGGGCCGGACAGAGACACGCCTTAGTTTGGCCATGCCTGATCTACAGGAAACACATCTCTCTCAACAAGAGCACAACACACTGAAAAGATTTGGATATAGAAATGTTTTTTTTTAGCTTGTTCAGGAAAGGCCCAAAGAGAGGTGTCACAATATTAATCTCTAATTCTATCAGTTTTGAAGTTGTTAAAAAAAATAAATGACAAAGAAGGGAGATATGTAATAGTCAAAGGAAAATTGGATGATAACTCAGTTACTTTGGTCCAGGGTTGGACAAGTGCTTTTTGAAATCACTGTTTGAGATCATAGCTGTGGAAAGTGAAGGAATCCTAATATGTGCAGGGGATTTCAACATGATTTAAAAGCTAAACTCGACACAACTAATGGCAACAGAAGTCAGACCCGCCTGTCGAAACTTGTCAACGTCTCTCTAGCCGAACTAGGGATGTTTGATGTTTGGAGGGACCTCCACCCGTTACAGAGGACTATTTTTTTATTAACATTACAGACAGATACAGAATAGAGGAATGTAAAATAGGAACGACTGACTTGTACTGACACAGTATTAATTACCTTATTATTTGTCTAAATAAGAGGAAGAAAAACACACTTTGGAGATTAAATGTGGGTATGCTAAATAATCCAAAAACACTGGAGGAGGTTAAGAAAGAGATTAAATGCTCTATGGAGGAGAACATAGATAGTCCAGTAGACACTACCATACTGTGGGACACAATTAAAGCTGTGATGAGAGGGAGGTTAATAGCGAGGGCAGCCTATCAAAAAAAGACTAGATGTAGCGAGGGGGAGCGTCTGGCGGAGGTGGAGACAATTCAGATGGTGGGTATAAAGGTGATAATAAAGGAAAATTGGGGGGGGGCGGTTGCCTGACAACGCCACCTGGGGAGTTGCACCCCAGGAAATAAACTATAATAAAATTCCTCGGGCTACACAGGTTCGTTACGCTTTGAAATTTAAGAGGAGGAGACGGGCTTCCAATGAAACGGCTTTATTTGACAACAATTTAAAATAGACCAGGTTTAGCTGCCTGAGTGTCAAGGAAATAAGTACCATACCAAAAAGACTGTTCAACATAAGAAAATAAGGGGAACAGGGCCAAAGAAACCAAAGAAAACTCAAAAAAGGGAATAAACAAAGCTAAGGGAATCACTACAAACCAAAATTCACGCTACGCCAACTCCTGTCCTAAAGAAAAGAGAACAAAATTAACATACTAATACCTTGAGACACCCAGGCAAGCGTTAAACAGTTAGAACGAAAGGAAACCTTTTATTTATTCTTCGCGTGCGCGCACGCACACACACACACACACACACACACACACACACACACACACACACACACACACACAGGACCAAAACCCAAAACAAAAAGGTAACGATCGCTGGGGAACAAGATATTATATCTAAAAAAGGAAATCAAACTATAACAAAATCGCTACTCAACAGAAAACCCAAAGTTTCACAACAAAAACAGAGGAAGACGGAGCGACTGCACCCAGGCAGGGGGTTGAGACCAGCGTCCTTCCAGTACCCGTCTCGGCGCACCGGTGTTCAACTGCAAGGCAGCCTCCCCGCCGAGCGCCAGAGGAGGAGGCGGGGGGGGGGGGGGGGGGTCGGCTTTAACAGCCAAGCGGTGAATGCACAACGATCACGCACACACAGCGCCACCTCCCGATGAACGGGCACCCGCCAGGGTTCTTCCTCCGGCTGTGCTTATGGCCCAGCCCGCTCTGGGATTGCTAGCCGAAATGCTAAGAACTGCGAAGGACAGAGTTCTCAGCGTGGACACGCCAGAGGACAGAGTGCTGACTCCAGTCTACGCTTGTTTTTAAAAGAGCTGCTTTCACTCTGCACTCTGGCGTAGGTGTAATCAGTGCGTTTACATGCAGAGCTTAATCGGACTAAGCAATAATTCGGTTTTCTCGTCCAATCGGAGTTCTCACCTTGTCCCCCTATACATGCAGCTGAGAAATTTGAATTACTGACGGGAACGTGTCCTCCTCCCAACAGTAGGGGGTGGAGTGAGCCTTTTCAGCTGGTCAGCTGCTTTCGGTTGACATATTACATCATTATGATATAGAATGATAGTTCATAATGTACGTGTTACTTACTTTGCAGATAAGCTATACCCTATTTCTTGTGCTCATGGTTATCTTAAAAGATAACCATGAGACAAGAACGTTGTTTGCTGTTGGAGGGCTACAACAACACAATGTCTTCGATGCTACGCTTTGTGCCGTCGCCACGAACCTCGTTCTTGTTGGATGCGGGTTCGGAGCAGACTGGTGGGAGAGTTTGTGTACAGGTTTTGCAAAGGAACGGTGTCTTCAGTTATACAAACGCTCATTAAAGTGCCGACCGTGGAGGAAGCTTGTGCCGCTGCACGCCGTTTCCAGCAGAATAACAGCGAAATTATCCAAATAAAAACAAATCAGAAAAACATCTCTTTGCTGTGCTTTTATTTACAAAGTTGAAATTCTTCTAAGTTACAAAAAATGTGAACGAAAAGGTAGAAATATAAATACGAAGGAATACGTATTTGTTCAGGGCTGCGCAAAGCCGGAGCCCTGCATTTGCTGCGCTACCCTTTTTAAAAAGGTCTCTGTTGTGTGTTATTTTAATATGTCCATCTCTTTTAGAAGAGAAAGCATCGCCCCGGTCTCATCCTCTCTCCAAATGTCAACATTCTTATTCACGTTTGCCAGGTTGTTTCGCGCCGAAGGCAATAATTCAAATTTCTCTAGTACCATGTAAACGCACTGAGGGACGCAAAGATTGCACTCCGGCGCAGGTGTGATTGATGACGCGAAGGTGGGGGCAAACCCACCTGCCACATAGTTAATTAATTCAATTAATTAATTAAAGTGCTTTTTGAACCTTTGGCCGCTCTGTAGATTGTGGAAACGGGAAATTAATTGACTCACAGCACACAGTCACACGCTTGCAGCCGGCTTGTAAGCACAACAAAAAAAAGAAAAAGACACTGAGCGTAGATGAGCACTAGGAAGGACTAACATGGATAAGGCGTCAATTGTAAATGGAAAGTTCCACTTCAAAACCCTGCCAGATGGCAGTCTTGACAGGACAAAAGTGATATGCATTTACTGTAAAGCTGTATTTAGTTTCCACCGGAGTACGAGCAGTCTTACGTTTCACTTGTCTGCGAAGCATACAGCTGACGCGGAGAGCCCTCCGCCCCCTTCTGAGGTAAAGCAAACCACGTTGGATGGTGTGGCACGGAGACCACTGGCCGCGTCCACCACACGCCAACTTTCAACAGCGGGGGCTAAATGGGTGTGGCTACGGCTTGCAGGCCAATTAATGTGGTGGAGGACGAGGGTCTGCGCGATATCATATATATTATACTGACTATGGATGAATATGACACTGACTGGATGATTATGGCACTGACTGTGGATTACTATGGATGCTGAACAGCTGTTATAGGCTATACTGCCTAACTGCACTATATCAGTTGAGTCCTGTACTGTATTGCACTGCCCCCTGTTTAATGCACACTTTATTTATTGTTTTGATTTAATTTAATTGATTTTGTGCATCACAGTTTGATGCAATGCATAAGTGTCATCCTTTTGTCTTAATGGCTGCTGAAAAAAGGGGATGAATAGTTCAAGTTGGAGTTGAAAAGTAAAATAGAGAAATTTTGGTAGTACTAGTAATCATTATTATGTAATGTTACAGTTATGCCCATCTGTTATCTTTGTTGGGCTTGAGTTTATGATTATTTTTTTTACCCTGTGCATCTTTTGTTTTGTTAGTAGTACTTGTCATTGCTCCAACACGAATAAACATGCTGCATCCCACTAGATGGCGCATTTGCCTTATTTACAAGCACCACGGTCATCGGAGCTGATTGCTGCCACTCTCAGCAGCGTGCGTCTACTAAGGTCTACTAAGATTCCACAATCTATTACACCTCGCGAGCAAAACAGGCTACAGGTAAAATTAAACATCTTCAGTTGAGCAACTCAGGCAAGTTAAACTGATTTAAAAACAAACAAACACTATAATACTAGGAAAAGAATCCTCTATATGTCAATAAATACAACAGATTGAGTATTCATAAAAAAAAAAAATGCTTACTTTAAATAAGAAAATCCAACAAACCAACAAGTGCAACACTAAAAAGCAAACCAACAATTAAAATAATGCTTAATTACCTTAGTTTCGTCCCACACTTATCAGCTTAGCTACTAAGAATAACACACATTATTCACCTGGACAGAAGGAGGTTCTGAGGAACGTGTTGGTCCTGGAGCTTCCTGGTCAGGATGTTCGGGAGATCCCTCTGGCTCAATGTCTGGAGTGCCAACATATTTTAGAATTGCTCCTGCTGAGACAAAGCTCATTAGATCATCAAGCAAAACAGATCAGAAGCGCATTTTCCTATTTTATTATTACAGTGATGTTGCAGTAATATAGGAAAATTAAAAATTCATTTGTTTTTAAATTAAACATTATGGTTGCAGTGTCCCTTTAAAGCTTTTACCCAATTACAAAACTGTCATTTTTAAGAGTTTTTGGCATTACTTTACACACTGTACTAGTTAAAGTAATAAAACTAAGATAAATGACCCACTGCCACAACAGTCTAAAATAGTCAACACCATGCCAAATAAAGTATTTCCATAAAATATTTCTTTGAATTCTAAAACAGTAGCACATTTCTAATTAAGGGCCTACAAAATACAAACTAAGCTTAGTAAATTCATCCTAAGTTAAGGCTAAAATAACATGAAGAGTCAAATATGTGAGAGACAACTTCCACTGAACAATAACAGGGGACTGACTACAACAACAACTACAACATGCCCTCCCTCCCTGTTAGAATGTGAATAAACGGGTGTGGAGTCAATCACTCATTCCCATGGCAGGATAGGCCAACATGGCAGGACATGGTCAACTTTCATAAAACAAACAAAAACGCTGATTCATGACGAACAAATATTAGCCAGCCAGCTAACATTTATCCAATGCTAGCTAGCTGGCTAGCAGGACAAATAAACAAACTTTGGGGGGGGGGGGGGGGGACAACAGCGTTTCACCTCCACCTCTCCAGCCCACATCACAAACAAATAACTTACCTTTCCCTTTTGCAAGTTTTTCTTGATCAGTTTTCTTTTCCTTCCGTTTTTCCGCACCGCTGGGATAACTCCTTTTTGATGCCATTATGGTGTCTGTTTGTTTTTAATCCTCTCGCTAACGGGAACGAATGGTAGCTGTCAATCATTCACGTCATACCTGTGCGTCGCCGGCCCGCTTCGTCACAACCTGCGTGACAGTGCGGCAAGCCCCCAGAGTCCAAGATGGCGTCCCATTCCTTTCAATGAAGTTGCTCACCCAGCGCATGGCTCCCAAAAACTTTTTGACTTCCGCATTGATGGGATAATAGAGCATGCGCAGTTGTGTCAGTGTGGAGACCGTCACTGACAGACGTGCGCGCTCACAAACCGTACAAAATTCAACATGGAAATTAATGTATTTTTTTGACGGAACAACTGACGATTGTTGTTTCGAAATTTTATAAATAATAATGATGATGATGATGATGATGATGATGATTATTATTATTATTATTATTATTATTATTATTATTATTATTATTATTATTATATTAATAAAATAGTATTATTATAATAATATACTATTATTTGTGTATTAAACAAGTGAGCAATGTGCCACTGAATAATAAATGATAATTCTTTGAAGCAACTCTCTTTGGAAAGCAGACAAAGTAATGAAATGATTGGTCTATTTATTTCATCAGAACTAAAAAAATAAAAAACAAAAACTCAACGATCTTGAAAGTTCCTCCCTTTCTCTTGCACCTGTCGATGTGTGTAGCTAACACAAATTTGCAAATATTTTGTCGTCCTCATGGAATTAAACAGCACACCATGTTAATTTATCAGCGAGTGCTCTCTCTTTTCATGCAATTCATCACGCTTAACATGTAATGCTGAATCATGAACGCTATGGAGCAAAAAATAATAATTACATAAACCACGAGTGAAATAAAATGTGTCATTCATTCAATAAAGATTTCATTCATTCATCTTCTATACCCGCTTATTCCTATTCAGGGTCACGGGGGTCTGCTGGAGCCTATCCCAGCTGTCTTAGGGCGAAGGCAGGGTGACACCCTGGACAAGTCGCCAGTTCATCGCAGGGCCACATAGAGACAAACAACCATTCACACTCACATGCACACCTACAGACAATTTAGAACGTTCAATTGACCTCACATGCATGTTTTTGGAGTGTGGGAGGAAGCCGGAGAACCCGGAGAGAACCCACGCAGACACAGGGAGAACATACAAACTCCACACAGAAAGGTCCCAGGTCCAGGCCCCGGAATCAAACCCACGACCTTCTTGCTGTGAGGCGGCAGCGCTAACCACTGCACCACCGACTATTTTATTACTTAGTTGAAAATGCCATTTTATTTCATTTAACAAAGCATATCATTATTTCATCATGCATTTAATTGTTTTGTGGTCCTGTGTTTTAGTGCTTCATAATTGTATTCTGTTGTCAAATTTGCCCATCAAAGTCAGATTAGTAATCCTGTACATCAGTTTAAGGAAAACCAATTCTAGGTAATGGATTGCAGATCTTGTAGTGACCTGTTACAATGGAAAGAAATGTATACATAATAAGTACGTCTGTGTGCCCGATATTTTAGCTAACACTAAACTTTCTGCACAACTGTCTGCATTGTGCTTTTTCTTCGGCCACAGAGAACAGAAACGTCTGTAGTTCTTTGTTCACCCATGGTACAGTTTCATAAGCTTTTCAGTTTTTAATACGTGTTAATGTAAAAATCCACACGCGAGGCATTTAAAAATGGCGGTTTTGGTCTTTCGTGAAAGACTGCCTTTGGCCAATCAGTGTCCTGAACGTTGCTACGTCACCCTTATGGTCTCAGCTCTGCTCGCTTCGAAGCCCAACGAGGCAGGTACCAAAATCCGAACCCCTGGGAACGTGACAATTGTTTTTTTCAATTGAAGTTTTTGTTATTTTGTTCGTTTTCGTTAACTATTATAACCGTGGTCAGGACCTCCAGTCAGAAGATCCACTGGAGGACATTTAGAGCAAACAGTCAGACAACAGCAGCTTCACCACATCAGCTGAAAAATGGAGTTTGGATGCTTTCAGCTTCAAGTCGTGGACAGAAAATGATGCTCACACTGTCACACTGATGTTTTCTTCTCCAACCTTCTCTCAGCTCCAGAGGTTGGTGGTCTGCAGGAGCTTCTACAGCAGCAGAAGATCAGTCTGGAGAGGAGATGTGAACGTGTGACTGAAGGTGAAGAAGAGGAGGTCAACAGAGAGCATGAGGTCAAACAGCTGGAGACCAAGAAGACCAAGAAGACCAAGGAGATCCTCCACGACCGTCCAATCAGGTGCAGCCAGATCTTTGAAGCCTCACCTGAGCAGCAGGGACTCGGGGAGTCAGACTGGTGCTGACCAGGTCTCTGGGCTGGACTGGGAAGCCTTGGGGTCCCACTGGTGGAACTGGAGGAGGTGACTGGGTCCAGGGAAGTCTGGGGGTCTCTGCTGAGGCTGCTGCCCCCGAGACCTGACTCCGGATACGGCAGTAGAAGATGGATGGATGGATGGATGGATGGATGGATGGATGGATGGATGAATGCCAGGTGATAGAACATTTCATAAAAACAGACTCTGCATTATAACTTCTATTACACTCTAAAAAAACTCACTCCAATATAACTGCACTCGTCCTTCTCTCACATTACATTGGATCACAATGACCAAACAACACAACAAAGACAATGATCCAACTGTACTGCCACGTCCAGACTCAGTGTAGGTCTGTAGGCCTCTTGGACCTTCATGTGAACCACTGCGTGTTGACTGGAGGTGAAACATGACTGACTGCTGTCCTCCTACCTGGACAATGCAATCTCACTTTCATTCTGCTGCAGATGGCCATTTTCATTTTACACCGTCCAAATTTACAGCTCAGGGCGCTGGGACGAATTCCAAATTGTGTGCAGATACAGGCCTACACTTCAAATAATTATGAGAAAAATCCAACGTAAAGAGAGCACTTCCATTAGGAAATAGTCAACATGAAATTTCGTCTTCTACTGACACCTGCTGGTCAAATTGAATAGTTGCAAATATTGTGAACAAGTTGTCATCTAATTCTAATCCTAAACAATATGGCCATTCCAAGTCAAGTATTAAGACAATTAATCAGGTTTGTACTGCTTGATTGAACACATTCATCCCGTTCCAGTGCACTAAAACCCACTTCCCTTCAGGACCGTGTCAGCGAAGCCAAAACTTCCTTGAGTGACGCTGTTTCCCAGCATGCAATGCGAGCTAGCGATTTCACAAGACTATTTCATCACAAACATGGATGTAAAAAATAAAAAGGGACGAAAAATGAAACTTCAGGAACACCTACCATTGCAATACAAGCAGAACTGGGCCGAAGTTTTATATTATGTACACTATAATACAGCCTTCTGGTGGACAAGCCATACTATTTAAGCCGTGTCCTCCTACGGTGCTTCCGTGGGTAGAAGCTCATCGTAGAGGTCACGTGCTGGTTGCGCGTCACTCCACCGATCACCTCGGGGCCCTTGCAGGGGATCTGCAGGGTATCTGATTCAGTTGAGTATATGGAAAATATGGGTCGATGGTCAGTTGTAACAAGAGAAGCTTGCTGGCAAAAATAATGTACTACAAGTGAATGTCACACTTTATTTTTGTTTTGTATGAGCATTTAAAAAAAACATCATGATAATCGAATACAGACACACACCCGAATCCAACAAGAACGAGAGTTTGGGGTCCGTAGCGACGGCACAAAGCGTAGCATCGAAGTGTTGTTGTAGCCCTCCAACAGCAAACAACGTTCTTCTCTGCCTTTTAAAATAACCAGGAGCACAAGAAATAGGGTACACCTTATCTGCAAAGCAAGTAACACGTACATTATGAACTATCGTTCCATATCATAATAGATTTAATATGTCAACCAAAAGCAGCTGACCGGCTGAAAAGACTCACTCCACCCCCTAGTGTTGTGAGGAGGACACGTTCCCATCAATAATTTGAATTTCTCAGCTGCATGGATACGGGGACCAAGCTGAGAACTCCGATTGGACGAGAAAACAGAATTATTGCTTAGTCCGATTAAGCTCTGCATGTAAACACACTGATTGATTAACATGGGCGCTGAATGGAAGCGCTCAGCGCTTCGCGGCGCTTCGCGGCGCTTCCACGTCCAGTGTGAACCGGGCGGAACTTTTCAACATTTTGACGTGGCAGACGCGGGACGATCGTTTTCTATCAGGAGTGTGCACTACATAATCTGTAACGGAAAGTTTGCGCTCCACGACATACGGACCAGAAAAACCAGCCTGCAAACGGGAACCGGGTAACGGCAACAATACCAACACTCGGTCGCCTGTCTCAAAAACTCGAGCCACAGCTTTCTTGTCAAACTGCCGCTTCATTTTAGACTGGCTGGCGACAAGAGTTTTGTGAGCAATTTCACAAGCACGATGCAAGCATTCACGAAAAAAAAAAAAGACGTAATCTAACACATTATTCTCGACTCATTTAACATTGGAAAGCCACTTACCCCTTAACAGACGTGAGGGTCCTCTCACCGAACACTAAATCAGCTGGGCTGAACCCGAGGGACTCCCACACATACAATCGACGGCTCATTTTAACCCCCCCCCCCCCCCCCCCGCCCCCCCAGATAGATCCCTAGATAGTACGTTTGATAGATGGATAGAAATAGATAAGTTAGTTAAAGTTACACACACACACACACACACACGCACATATATATGTATATATATATATATATATATATATATATATATATATATATATACATATATATATATATATATGTGTGTGTATGTATATATATATATATGTATATGTATGTATATATATATGTATATATATGTATATATATATGTATATGTATATGTATATATATATATATGTATATGTATATATATGTATATATATGTATATGTATATATATGTATATATATGTATATGTATATATATATATGAAAATATATATATACATATATATATATATAAATAAACCTCTTTCAATGAACTCCAAAACATACATGGTCAAAATCCATATTATTATGTTGTTGTTGTTTTTAAATGCTCATACAAAACAAAAAGACATCCACTTGTAGTACATTATTTTCGCCAGTAAGCTTCTCTTGTTAAGACTGACCACATACAAAACAAAAAGGAAGTGTGACATCCACTTTTAGTACATTATTTTCGCCAGTAAGTTTCTCTTGTTAAGACTGACCACATTGACCCATGTTTTCCATATATTCACCTGAATCAGATACCTTGCAAGGGCAACGACCTTGTCTCAGACCTGGAGTGACGCGCAAACAGCACGTGACCTCTACAATGAGCTTCCACCCACGGAAGTGCCATAGGAGGACACGGATTAAATAGTATGGCTTGTCCACCAGAAGGCTGTATTATGGTGTACATAATATAAAACTTCGGCCCAGTTCTGCTTGTATTGCAATGGTTGGTGTTCCTGAAGTTTCATTTTTCCCCTTTTCCCTTTTTATTTTTTACATCCATGTTTGTGATGGAATAGTATTGTGAATCGCTAGCTCGCATTGCATGCTGGGAAACAGCGTCACTCAAGGAAGTTTTGGCTTCGCTGACACGGTCCTGAAGGGAAGTGGGTTTTAGTGCACTGGAACGGGATGAATGTGTTCAATCAAGCAGTACAAACCTGATTAATTGTCTTAATACTTGACTTGGAATGGCCATATTGTTTAGGATTAGAATTAGATGACAACTTGTTCACAATATTTGCAACTATTCAATTTGACCAGCAGGTGTCAGTAGAAGACGAAATTTCATGTTGACTATTTCCTAATGGAAGTGCTCTCTTTACGTTGGATTTTTCTCATAATTATTTGAAGTGTAGGCCTGTAGTTGATGAGGAATCACGGTGTGCTAACGCTACTCAAACAGCTTAGATGAAAAAAGGGAGTGTGATTTGGATTTGTGGTACATTATGACAATCTTGGACTTGCAAGACTGAGGCGACGGTTCAATTCCCATCAATGTGTATTATATATGTGTTATTTAGCTCATCTATTCTACATTTTAAATAGATCACATTTGACATCTGACCCACTGAACACTTACTATTGAACATATTTTTAAACTATGGGCTATTTAGTCTTGTTTTAGGATATAATATAATTCATTGCACAAACTGTCAGGCTAAGTATAAGAGCTATAGTCTACTACAATCAGTCGTGCCAAAAAAGAGACATTGTCTTTATTTTTCATTTTTATTTTATTGTGTCAGCATTGAACCAATACAAGCATGTAGTGTTGTCCAACAAGAATGCATGGCGAATCAAATCCCAAACAACCTATGAAACAATGAACACGTTTCCATTGCACTTCATTTTATTGAGCACTAGATGACCTCCTCGAGCACTGTGTCATTGAAGAGTAATGAACCATTTTTTGAAACAAGTGTCGAAGCTTCAACAAAGCCTCGATCGGCCATCACTACCTACGGCTGCGTGCTCTAACACCATTTCAGAAGTGACTAACTGCAGAGTTGGGAGCGGAGGAGGGACGTCTGTCAGGCTGGCTCGACTGCTCCTCCTTCTCAGCCGTGGCGCGTCCAATCAGCAGCCGACATCCAGGACCGCACCTGCAAGGCGTCATCCACTGTCAGACACACACACAGACACAAAGATAGAGGCACCTAGACCCACCCGTGGGTCATAACACTCTGTGTGGATCTTTTCACTCTGGCATTGAAAGGGGGTGCTAGCGCTAGCCGTTTGCTAAGCTATGTACAGACAGCACCACCGCTTGCCGAACCACATAGTCACACCGTTTATACACAACAACTCGTCATCAATATCTCTAAAGTAGAAGTCAAGAACTTTTTTCAAAAACAATAACTAACTCAAACTTTTTTGTGTGTTTATAAAAACAAACTAAAACAAACTTAAATTGAAGTCATATTTCACTTCGTTTACGTCTGTCAAATGAATATTTGCCCAGGAAAATCTTTTAGTTTTACGCAGCAGCACCTAAATGCACGTCGCTTTATGTGACGTCACCCCTCTTTCACAGCAGTATGTTGACGAGCGACTCGCGGCGGGAAAGTCCGATATGCCACTTTTTCCCAATACGACGAAGAGAGTGACAAAAGCCAATGTCTTGTGGTGGAAAGACACAAAATATGTGGCTTGCTTCTAAAAAGGGAAAAACCCCGACAAACCTCCATTTAAGAAGCAGCAGTGGTGAACATGTTTATTGAGACTGGGAAGTAGACACGACAGTATGACTCAGTTGACTCAAATATCCTGTGGCAATGAGAGTGGTTATGGCTATCTGATAAAGCAAGATTTAATATTGGGAATTTAACAAAATGAAAAGGAACCGACAACGCCACCCTGGGAATTTCACCCAGGGAGTTCTACTAAACACAAAAGTAATAATTAGGCACACAGGTAAGTTCTACGAGGAAGGAGTAGGAGACGTGGTTCAGAATGTTTAAAATATCAAACCAACTTTTATTCAACATTTAAAAATAAAAGGAACAAACAGACCAACACTTAAAACGGAGCTACTGAGCTCCTTATTCTTGGTGTAGAAACTGAGGCTTACCGATGAGGGGGCCAAACGGGGGAGGAACCTAAGAAAACAAGGAACACCCCACTCACACGTGACACACCTGCAAAGAAAGTGAAGTGCAAAAAAAAAAGAAGAAAACAACCACAATCCCGGGTCACAGCACGCGAAGGGGCCCACCACCCGGGACACCGCCACAACCAGCAGCTCTCAGCGACTACAAAAGAAAAGATAAACAGTTGGTTACTAAAAGTTCCCTAAAATCTGTCAAATGTACTGAAATAGCAAGAAAAACAAACAAACAATGCAATTACACACACACACACACACACACGTTCCCACCAACCACGCACACGCATACACGCACACACACCACTGTGGCTGGACCGGCGACTTGATAGTGTAACGCCTGCTGTCTGAGGGTCAGCAGTGGCGACGTAAGCAAACGAAGAAAAACACAACGAGAACGGAAAAACAACAAGTAAAACCAAGGCGGGACGGAAGCAACATGCACCGTCCACCGTCTGTACGGGGCGGCTAGCACAATCAAGTGCGGGCGAAGCGGCAGTGTTCCTGCACTTATCTTATAGGACCGAGTTTTGGGCCACAGGTCTTGATCACCAAGCGTCCTCCAGGTGAGGAGAACAACGAGGAGGCTCTGCGCAGCTTTGTGCTCGCAGGCGGCTGTAGTGTGCCGGTGAGGTGTTCAGGAAGCACTGTAAAAAGAACGGACAGGTGAGGTACTACGTACCTATGCTAATAAGCCATAATAATTTAAATGCTAAAATGTCCGCACCTGATCCTCTTACAACTCGGGCACACAAAGCGGATGTTCAGTGTCCCATTGACCACAATGGACCACTAAACGAAGCTTTTAAGAAAAATGCGAAATGAAGCCACTGAGAGCTAAAACAACATGCAAACAATGCCACAGTGCAGCTTTTCTCAAACGGGTCAATTTTGAAATCATTTTAATCAACTCTGTCTTCATTGATCAGAAGCTGTTTTCAGATTTGGAATTAAAACATTTTAACTGCAGGAATCATAAAATCGTCTCATCAGTGACGTTTATAGAGCCATTAAAAAATTGAATATGTGCTGAACAGACAAACGGAGGTGTAAGAGGCCTGTGTGACCAGCAGGGGGCAGCAGAGGACCGACAGCCGCAAGTTCCTCCTCAGAGAGGCCTGAGAAGGTTCTGCACCTTCAGCTCCTCCAGGAGGTCCTCAGCAAAGTGTCAGAGTTTGTTGGTTTTTTTTTACCTCGGTCGGCAGAGTCAAAGTATTAAACTTGTAGCCAGGGGGCGCTGCAGCTCACTCAACACCTACAAGGTTTGAAAAGGAAATTGAGTGGAATTCATCTGGAATGAAAAGAAAAGCACAACTACAGTAGAAAAACTGAACACAAAGACGCACAAAGTTTGAACTACACACTGATTTTCTTCTTCTGTTGATTCAAATGAATTTGACAGAAATAATATCTGAAAAAATAGTGTGTGTGTGTGTGTGTGGATGTGGTGGTGTGTGTACCTGAATGTGGGAGTGGGTGTGTTTAAGTACGTCAGTGGAAGTAGGCTGCCAATTAGTGCGGCCTCCGAGGCCGCAACCGCCCCACGCCAGCGACAAGCCCGGGGGGGGCCCGGACACGGCACACCCGCCGCAATGCCGGCCAGGAAGAGGCCCGGAGCAGCAGGCCCCCGGACCGGAGGGCACCCGCCCCACGAGCCAGGGCCCCCCAGGGCAAGCGAGACCAGACTCATCCCCATGACAGGACCCAGCCCCTTCACCCACCAGGAGGATTGGTACCCAAGGCAGGCCCGGGCACCCAGAGCCCCCCCCCCTACGGACCCAGTATGGCGCATCGCCGCAAGTGGCGAGGTCCCCATAGGCCCAGCCGGTCTCGCACCCCAGGGGCACCGGACTGCAAAGGGCCCATCCAGAGTGGGAAAGATGCTGGATCCCGCCCCCGCTAGCAGGCCGACCCCACTGTGTGCAGGGGTGTCAGTGTGTGTATATGTGAACTTGCTGGTGTGTTGAACTATGGTGCGTTTAAAATGGAGGGGTGGTAAGGCCCTGGGGCAACCACACTGCTGCTGAGCAGGGCGGCGGCCGCAGTGCACGAACCACCCCCCCAGTTCCAAAGTGTCTATAATGCTATTAAGATTGGAGAGGGTCTTAAGGCCAGAAGGCCGGGCAGCGACCACCCAAGACACAAATCCCCCGAAACAGAAGAAAATAAATACATTAATTAAAAATTTTGGGAAAAAAAAAAAAAAAAAAAAAAACAAAAAACACCTATTATGTGACCAGGGGGGACTCCCGGTCAGAGCGCCCCCTGAGCGACATCCGGGCCGGGGACACCACAGGGATCCAGGAGCCAAAGGGGGCCCGCCCCTCACCGCACCACACCACCCGGGCACACAGGAGCGGTAGCCGGCGAACGCGCAGCCCCACCCCAGGCATGCGACCCCACCGCGTACGATCCAGCGCCAGTCCCCAGACACAGGGACGGACCAGCCCTCCCACCAACAAGGGGGCCCCCAGACCAGAGCCAGGGACCCCCCCCCCCCGGAGCACCACCCCCGGAGCACCACCCACCAACCACCAGGCCCAGCCCCCCGCGTGGTAGACATCCCCCGCCGGGGCACCCAACCCCCGACCCCCCACCAACCCGCAAAGCAGCCGAACCCCCCACGCCCAAACCCCCCCCCCCAGACCGCACCCGGCCCGCGGCAGCACGACCACCGCTGCCCACATCAACCAGCAGCCTCAGCTATTGATTGATTACTAGTTAGTTATAGGATGAAGCAGACATTCCAACCAAGGAGGTGTGGTCTAACAGTAAGTTCCTATATTGTGCAATGTGCAGGTGTTGTTTTGTTTTCCAGTTTGTGAGGATTGTTTTCTTAGCGATAGATAAGGAGGTGATCAGCATGCGAGATTCTGCCTTATCTGATGTGATATCACTGAGGTCCCCTATGAGACAAAAAGAAGGAGTGGCTGTGATGTTGTAACCAACCTGTGCTGATAGATCATTGCATACTACGTGCCAGAATTTATTTACTGGTGGGCAATGCCATACAGCGTGTAGGTAATTATCTGGGACATTAACTGTGCAGTGTGAGCAGGTCTGAGAGGCGGTCATGCCCATCTGAAACATCCGCTGTCCGGTGTAGTGGATCCTGTGGAGTACTTTAAAATGTATTAATTGTAGAATAGGTTGTTTTATCAGTGAAAAGGTGTTCAGGCAGATTGTTCTCCAGAAATTAGAGTGAGGCTGGAGAGACAGGTCTCTTTCCCACTTAACAATTGGGATAGAAATTGTGCAATCTGTATTTGTAGGCAACTCACTCCAATAGAACTGCACTCGTCCTTCTCTCACATTACATTGGATCACAATGACCAAACAACACAACAAAGACAATGATGCCACTGTGCTGCCACATCCAGACTCTGTGTAGGTCTGTAGGCCTCTTGGACCTTCATGTGAACCACTGCGTGTTGACTGGAGGTGAAACATGACTGACTGCTGTCCTCCTCCTTGGACAATGCAATCTCACTTTCAATCTCACAGCCACTAAAAAACCTGATTGTGATTGAGAGGTCCTCAGCAGCCAATCACTGTTGGGAGTCCAGCCTTCAAACACTCCTCCTGAATCCACAGTCACATCTGTGAGCATCTGGAACTTTGGCCCCGATCCTCCACACCACACAACTTGGGATGACAGCGCCACCTACCTGTATACTTTCAGCAGCCAGTCCCATGTTCTGACCCGTTTCCACTGTGGCCTGTTGGCTCATCTGGTCCAAAGTCTGGATCATCAGTGTCCAGGTTCATGGAATCTGTCAGAGTGCCGCCGTCCTGTGATGTAATGATAGAGAATCACTCTATTTATACTAATGTGCAGAACCACTGGAGTGTGGAAGCAGACAGTTACCATAATCCAAATGAAAAAGCAACAGCAGAAATGCTTTTTCATTTTAAAAACGTGGCTGCATTAGTTGACTCATAATTAAAATGGTTAATAAATAATCCAAACTGCATTTTCATTTTCTTATTCATGACTGCTCATTCTTGTACTTAATTCAAATGAAGGAAAACACATTTGAGATTTAATTTTCAAAACATGCACCAGCAAAGAGTTACCAAAATTCAATATGAAATGTAAAATTCAAAAATGAAAAAGCAATAGCAGAATGCTTTTTCATTTTAAGAACGAAGCTGCATTATTTGACTCATAATTAAAATCATTAATAAATATTGCTATATGCATTTTCATTTTCTTATTCGTGTCGCACCTTTTATGACACAATCAAAAAGAAAACTGAGAGCATTGCTTTTTCATTTTCGTGGTCCTGCCCTGCACAAGAGTTACCACAACTCGAAAATGAAATCGCAATCTCAAAGTAAGCGCGCGGCGCAGGAAAGTGACGTCAGCAGCTCTCCACCTGTGGCTAATCTAATACCAGTGCCATGATCTGCCACTGCATCTTCACTCGTCCTAACTGATGATGGATCACAAATCACATGTGCGAGGCGTAGAACGAGCGGAGCAGTCAAAGGCAACAGAAGAAGAAAGAAAAGCCTCCTTAGCTTAGTTGATCTTCTGTGTTGCCTCCTGGACGGTGCTGGCCTCCTCTGGCTTGGTGCTGGCAACCACGGGAGCCACAGGAACCACGAGCACAGCTCTGGTCATCTGTGGCGTCGCCTCCACCTGATTAAAATGAGAAAGATGTGATTTTATGCCAATAAACATAGAAAGGAAAACACTAGGCTTTACACGGTCACGATTTTTGTGCCAATCACCGATCCAATCACGTTAGAGGCAATAAATACTTGTTTCTGTACACCCCTTGCCTTCTCACGAGCACCGTCGAAAGTTGTTTGCTTTAGCATCCGTTTCAGAGTTTGCTTTTCTTTTTCTTTCTCCGCGCTGCGTTTCTTGAACTCGACATGCTCCTCCGTGTGTATCTTTTCCAAGTGCCTGATTAAATTTGTGGTGTTGAATTTTTTTACCAAAGTTCCCCCGCGAGGTACTGTAGCGTTGCATATATTGCAGATTCAAAGAAACTTTATTGTCCGTCACATAGCGACAGTACTCAAAACAGGAAGAGGCACGAAGACGAAAATGAAGGTTTTTGAATCATGAATCATTAGCTCTCGGTGTTATGCCCCGGCCTAGGGGGAACCAGGACACAACATAAAGGCTCCCCCCCTTCTCCCAGCTCTCAAATTAGACAAAGGTGCTTCGTCCACAGGATGGTTTTTATTAAACGTCACCATCATTGCACTGGCGTCAGGGAGGGCATGGCCAAAACAACAAACAAAATGGCTCTCTTATGGATCTTACCTATGAAGAAAACAATCAAATAAATGACAGTCAAACTAACCTCCTTAACTAAAACACAGGAGAAAAGGGTCACAACACAAATGGCTTCCCTCCCCTACGGGCTACGTGGACACAAAGGGAACTGAAATAGATTACAAAACAGAATTGATGGCTGAACACAGAATGCTGCTGCTGCGGCGGCACATGGCCTCTGGTTGGGAGCTGGGAGAAGGACAAAGAGACCGAGGTGTTGAAGTCCTCCTCCTTAAATATTGGCACCAGCCAATCACCTTTCCGCACCTGGAACAAGCAAAAAAAAGGGAACACGTGATCTACTCCGCCATCTAGTGCCCAAACGGACACACAGCAGACAAAAGGAACTGACAACAATGTAAACCCAAATCTATACATTTACAAAACACTCGGATACAAACAAATAAACATGTCGATGCTGTGAAACTACTTTGGAGGAAATGAGACAGATTAAAAAAGTTTCAACACGACCATGACGTCATTGATCGGTGATTCATGACATGACGCCCGATCATGAACGTTTCTAAAAATGCCAAATATCGGCCGATCCGATACAGCCGATAAGATCGGTGTAAAGCCTAGAAAACACACACAGGTGATGAAGTGGAAATGAATAAGTACAAACCTGCTGCACTGCTGTGACATTGCTGGAGGCAGACTCAGTCATGTGGACAGTTGAACGTGTTGCCCACACCTGCAAATACAAGGACACAAAGTAACGTTTAAAGAACTGCATTTATTGTCCTATCACAAAGATGCACACAATGAAATACACATATCCCAAATACCAACATGTCACTGGTTTGTTTTGGTTTTTGAGGCAACGCGTGCTGATCGACGTCTCAGGCTGGACATCTGGAAGAACATAAAGAAATGAATTCATAAACAAAGTAACACACGAATTAAACTGTACATGTACTGTACATATGTGATCTTGTGTTGATAATAGGGCTGGGGCAATACGGCTAACCCACGATTCGATACTGTGACGATATTTGGCCCACGATAATGACAACATCACGACACACGATATCTTCCGACGGGAAGATGAGAGAGGGAAAAAAATCCTTTCACTGCCCCGATTCTGAAAATCAATAAAAAAATGATGCAGACAAAATAAATAAATAAATAACCGCGTCCACGAAATATACGGGACAAAGTGAAGTGCGTCCCCCATCAGTTCATTACGGGACAGGCTTTTTTATTTGCAAATATGGGACAATCGCGTATTTTATGGGAGGGTTGGCAACCCTATCTAGACCACAGACGGAAATTAAATGAGGTTTTGTCATTTTCCCTAAAAAACGGGACAAATTGTGTCCCGGGAGAGATTTTGTCTTTCCCGGGACAGGTGGACAGGTGGTGTTTGGAAAAAAATATTGATATTTGCCGTCAGTGTATCGATTATTTATTGCGACAGAAAGCACAACAATATATTGCAATATTGATTTTTTTTTTCACCCACCCCTAGTTGATAAGTGTATGAATAATTGTGTGAATGTTACCGTGGCAGCTGGGGAAACCCTGCCAGATGACTCCACGACGGTCTCCATGTGGTCCAACAGCACAGCCTCACTGAACCACACGGGATTGGACGGGATGTCTGTGTGAAATGCAGTCTCAACAGCTGTTGGTACTGTCTATAAAAAAAAGAGGAGAGGAAATTAGAGTCAACTTAGGATAAGTGTTCATTTTTAAAATAAAAAGTTGCACAGTTTGACAAATACACGATTGGGGGGGGAAAAAAAGAGGGATGAACAGGTTACCTCAACCTCCTGTCCAACAAGAGTCCATTCAGGAGCAGGTCCATACACTGGCATGTGGACAGGACCTGTCACAACCACTCTGGGAGACACCCTGGGTGATGATTGGTTGTGGCACAACACCCCTGATCTAGGTGAAGGGGGTGCGAGCTGATGGAGCATGCAGCATGCAGACGCTCCACCAAAATCAGTCCTGAGGTGCACGTAAACAGAAAACAACATGTTAACACATATTTGTCATATCAAATGAAGAGCAAGTAAGGCTGAAGAAGGCAAAACTTACACCATCATAATACCACCATGTACAGCTGACGAAGGGGGAGGTGATCGGCCATATACACAAATGTTAAACCTGGAAGAAGTGTCACATAATCAATTGTGTAATCACACAATTCTAAGAAATATCTGTTAGCACAGTGTCACTGAAGAGAAAAAAATACAACAAAAATATGTATTTTACACACCCATGCGTGCAGCAACACGATGATATACTTGACGTAGCGCTGTTTGTAGTTCTGGCTTGACAGTCAGGCGAGGTGGAAAGTCAAGCACAAACACCTACAAAAAACCCCAAACAAACATAAAAATGCAAAATAAATTCATGAATATTCTTGTTATTGAACTATGGATCATGGAATTACTTGATATTGATAAAACAAAGTGGCGATGACATTCATGTGTTCAAATTTGTTTGTCACAGCAGATAAACAAACCTTGGGCCAGCGGTCCAACACAGTTGCCAGTAGCGCAGCAAAATCCTGGGCGGAGTCTGTTACAAGCCCGTGTTCAAGGTTGTTGCCCGGGGCGAGAACACAAAACCATCCACAAGTGGACAGAGATGTGAGTCTCCCACCACCAGAACAAAAACATAAAGAAACTTGTGGCTTGACAAAATCACGACCCATACCTTCTTGTCTGGTTGCTGGGCCTTAAGAACGAACTTGCACTGTTTTGTCAGTCAGGAGCAAAACGGGCCATCTTCGCACCCAGGTCGCTGACCAGTACCGCGCCCTGTGTAAATTGACAAAAAAGAAAAATCTAAATATGTTTTTGTAAGATTTATTTGGAATACAACATAACAACACAGGCAGAACATGAAATCATGAACGTGGAAGTACTCACGACGTTCAAAGTCCTTCCGAGGTGGAAAAGGTGTCCAATCCCGTTTTTGCTCCAGGCGTCGTTTCATGGCCAGAGAGCGACGGAATGCCTTGGTGTTCGGCATCTGAACAATGAAATGAAAGATTGTGTCATTTTCAATGAAGGACAATGATAACACAAGTTTACAGAAAAAAGTGATGTTTTCTCACACACGACATCAAAACACAGAAAGGTTTCTGTACCTTTGCAGCTGGAGACGATGAGCTTAAATCAATAAAGCAAAAGAAAATGTGTATGTGTACTCTTGGACCCTAACCCTAATGCCATACAAGTCTATGGGGTGAAATTTCAGCTTTGTCCTACAGATATGGGGCCACTTGCTTTTTCATCAGGAGCCCCCAAGAAGCGCCCACGCCAAATTTGGGGCTTCTAGTCCTTGAGGAACCCGAAACCCTAACCCTAATTTCAGCTAACCCTAACCCTAACCCTAACCCTAGTTTCAGCCTTATTGTTAACCCTAATTCAATGCAAGTCTATGGGCTGAATTTTCAACTTTGTCCAAGAGACATGGGGCCACTTGCTTTTTCATCAGGAGCCCCCAAGAAGCGCCCACGCCAAATTTGGGGCTTCTAGTCCTTGAGGAACCCCGAAACCCTAACCCTAATTTCAGCTAACCCTAACCCTAACCCTAGTTTCAGCCTTATTGTTAACCCTAATTCAATGCAAGTCTATGGGGTGAATTTTCAACTTTGTCCTAGAGACATGGGGCCACTTGCTCTTTCATCAGGAGCCCCCAAGAAGCACCCACGCTAGATTTGGGGCTTCTAGCCAATGAGGAAAAATTTGGAGCAGACACTTAAGGCACTTAAGATCCTCAAAGGACTGTTGCCACTCACTGGACCAAACAAATGGTTTCAATGGACTGGTTAATTCTTCTCTTGTGGCCGGCAGCTCCACTGCCTTGGTGTTGGAGATGCCCGCTCAGGGGCGCCGCCAGGAATTTTGGGCCCCCTTCAAAAAAACAAAAACAAATGGGCCTCCTTTGCGCAGTGCTTGTCAAAAGCTTCACATCACTCAAAAAATACAGTATAGTTCAATAATAGTGCTTGAGTCCATCTTGACAGTGTCAATGTATTTTTATTGTGAATTCTCCACAAAGCAAACTCTTAACATTTATGAATGTTTCATGAAAAAACACTTGATGTCTCTCGGACAAAGTTGAGCTTTGACCTTCATAGACTTGCACTGCATTAGGGTTTAGCGATAAGGCTGGAATTAGAGTGAGGGTTTTGGGGTTCCTCATGGGCTAGAAGCCCCAAATTTGGCGTGGGTGTGTCCAGGAGGATCCTGATGAACCTGAAAGTGGCCCCATGTCCCAAGGATAAAGTTGACCTTTGACCCTCATAGACTTGTATGGCATTAGGGTTATCGATAAGCGATACAAACCTGGTGAGTTTAG
Organism: Nelusetta ayraudi; assembly: GCF_046127955.1. NCBI lineage: Eukaryota > Metazoa > Chordata > Actinopteri > Tetraodontiformes > Monacanthidae > Nelusetta > Nelusetta ayraudi. The sequence goes on from NW_027466095.1 coordinate 2,099,627, forward strand.
GACTTAGTGACTCTACGTACATGAATGTATGGGGTACCCCGTCCTTACCTTGTTCCAACCTTCCCTCCACAAACCTGGCTGTCCAGTGCCGAAGTCAAAGTGAGAGAGAGAACAAAGAAGGAGGAGGGCCTGTGACGCCGCTGCTGATTGGCTCGTTGGTCGGTTGAATGAGCCAATTCTAGAGCTCCCCTCGGTGTCCACACACTGCAAAATATATCTAAGAAATAAACACTTAAATTGAGAAAGAACAGGCTAGAAACAAGTCAAATTATCTGCCAATGCAGTAAGATATTTAGACTTGGTAAGATTTCTTAAAATAAGACGATATATCTAGGCATTTGAAGAATGGAAAAACTCTTGAAATAAACAGTAAAGCACTCATTCCAAGGACTGTACTAAGTCAAATAAACTTGATACTAGCTTCTCAATTCTTTTTTCACGTTTGCTTCTTTCTTAATTTGAATAAAAAGATCTTAAAACCAGACCTACTAACAGTGCAATTCTTCTTAATTTAAGTGTTCACAATATTAGCTTTTTTTTCTCAAAATGAGACAAAGCATCCACCCCCCCTACGCCCATTCCCCCCCCCAAAAAAATAATTCAGCAAACAGAATTAATATTGTCAACAACTATTTATTCACTTAAATTGCTGACAGTGCCTTCACTGCCTTGTAATAAAAACGTCACTAAGGCATTGCATCTTAAAAAAACCTCAAGCAATCATTTCTAGAACGCAAGTAACAATTGTTACAATATTCACCGTCATCATTATTGAATATTGATTCAGATTCCCTGACACTCAGTTACACACACAAAAAAAACAAAACAGTATGGGGACAGCATATAGTGTTGTGTTCCTATCACCACTGATAACATGTTTGTTCCAACAGACTCCCACCCACCCTCAAGTTACAACTACCAGGGGAGTGTATCACTACCTATGCCTAGTACACAGCTCTACTCCCCAATAAAATCTTTCCATTCTGCCATGGTCTTTTTTGTATGAGGCTGTGGTGTCTCACTCATGGATAGTGTCCTGTAGCACTTCTGTCTGAATGACAGAGAGACGGGTTGCCACACACTTTTGGATATGTGAGGTGCAGGGCATAGTAGTAACCCATCAGATGAAGCAGACCATCACTCAAGTCTTCCGTGGCTCCAAGACAGATGAGACAGCGGGTCCCATCAAACAGCAACGCAGGGGTGCAGAAAGACCTCTTCTGCGAGTACATTGTGGGATCTTCTGTTGGCTAAAGAAAAAGAAGAAGGAAACGCCATATCCATGCATGGAACTATGAAGTGTTGAATGTGAGAAAATGCGAACAAACTTTCACCTGAATGACATGAAGCAGTGCCTCACTGGCATGTCCCAGCTTCTTTGGTGGTGGACTTGGTGAAGGAAAGAGTGTGGGGAGTGGCCTGAGCAGCGCGATGGAATATTCCACTGGAATAGAACAAATCAACTTTGAGTTCAAAGTTAGTCTTCCTAAAAATTAGTCTTATTAGGTTTGTGTTGATCACAAAAAAAATCTTATTTTTTCAGCATGAAGAGTATTACCATTCTACATCTATTCATTCAGCGCAACATAAACCATCCTATGTCCCAGGAAACAGCTACACAGTCAATTAGAGACACAGCAAAATGACTCACCTACATCCAGCGTTATGCGTGGCTTCATCACTTCATTTTTTTTCCAAACACCATAAAATTACACATTGGTGCAGAAGTCTTCCCATCTCTTTTTTTAGTTCATCAATGAATTTTCTGTTGCCCTTATCCAGAATGCGCCGCAGCTCATTCATCGCCTATAATGCAAGTCAGTGTTAAAATCTGCAAAAATGCTTGCTTTTCATCATAAACCAAAACAAGTTAATCACTTACACGATAAAGATCCTTGACACATGGATATGCATCCAGGATCTTTGTTGGCCTTGTCCTGTTCTTTCAGAACATCACTATCAGTGAAGGATCTTCTTGCTTGAAACTGCAGGTCAAGAATTTGGGAGACAGCATCTTGGTTGGGTTTTGGTTTCTTGTACAGCTCCTGCAGGGTCTGATAATGTCTGGCCTGTGCTGTCAGACCATCTTTGGCTGATGAAATGGAGGAGACAAATCAGTAAATCAGTCAAATGGATGAAATTGTTTGGAGCATCAAAATATATCAAATGACAATTCAAATGTAAAAATGCCTGTGATATATCATGATATCCAAAACTATCATAACATTGCCTAGCTTTCATACATTATCATTATTATTAAAATGGACATGTTTCTACTTACGTGAAGTGTGGCCATTATCAGAACTGCGCCCTGGTGTGTTACACAAAATAATTGTTGATCCACCAATTGAGTCTGCATCGTGATCTTCTTCTTGGTCACTTGCTGAGAAGTCAATGCGATGCCTTTTCTTCCTGTGGCCCCTCTCTGGTGAATCTCTTGTGAAGATTCTTGTAAGTGCTCGCTTGGTAAATAAAATTTCACTCATTGAAAGAACAAATAAAGATGGAAAGTGAACATACACAGATAAAAAAAAGTATCAGCCAAAAATAACCACACGCTTCAAAATCTAAGTGCGCAAAATAATATAATCACTTACATGTTTCATTGTTTTGTCTTAATCCTTCAGCATGGGATAATAATCCACTAGTCTTTGAGACATTGCAGTGACTTCATGCTGAGAAGGGTACAAGACCACCTCTCCTTGCTGACTGGCTCTCAAGATAGAAATCATGCTGGTGACAGTGTTTCTCACCAGCCTGCATCTCAGCTCTTTGAACATGACACATTTCCCCTCACTGGCAGGAAGGGCCATCTGGAAGTAGTGCTTACGAGCTTGCTCCAACTCACTGTCTGTATAGAGGGTGGGCAAACTTTTTTAGCAACGGGCCACATGACAGACCTGCATCGAGTCGGCGGGCCACGGAAGGGGGGGGTTGTAGGTAGGTACAGATTTAGTCCGGGTGCAGAATCGTTCTGGGCGTAGTGACTGCCCGATACGGCAACTCCATTGGGACATACCTCTACATCGCGGTTGAACGTGATATATGGATAGATCACGGTCAAAACGCTATTTCGCGGGTGATAGATATATAGATAGATAGATAGTGTGTGTTGAATACATACATTCGTATATATATGTATATATATATATATATACATATACATATATATATATATATATATATATATATATATATATATACACATATATATACATATATATATATATATATGTATGTGTATATATACATATATATATATATATACGTATATATATATATATATGTATATATATATATATATATATATATATATATATATATATACATATATATATGTGTATATATATATATATATATATATATATATATATATATATATGTGAAGAGAGAGAGAGAGAGAGAGAGAGAGAGAGAGAGAGAGAGAGAGAGAGAATTTCGGGGGGTGCGGTGTTGGGGGGTTATGACTGGCCTCACGCGGGCCGGACAGAGACACGCAGCGGGCCGGGGTTTGCCCATGTCTAGCATAGACAACATATTGTGGAGGAGCAGGAAGCTGTAGGGTCCTCTTTGGGCTGCTTTTCACCAAAGGAGTGGATGTCTGAGGACAGATTGAAGATGTTCCTCCTGGTGAAGACACAGTTCCTGGCTTCATTCGGGGCAGCCTTGTCTGGTACGGTGGAATTCTCAGCCGAGAGGAAACCAGATCCAAAACATTATGAACAAGAGAGAAACAATAGACACAATTAGGAAAAAAGAAAAAAAAAGTGTTATGCTAGATGTTTTCAGAGCAAAGTAGGTAACCAATCACATCTACACTAATAAGGGCCCAAATCATTTTCCTCCTGAGAAAGTGTTCTGGTCCAGGAAAAAGGTCTCTCAAATCATCACGACTGAGGGTGTGGAGCAAGACTTCATCGATGTTGGCAGCTATAAAGACAGTCCAATCATTAACAAACCTTTTAAACTTAACAACTCATACATTTTTTTGACTAATGAATTTAATTCAACTTGACAAGTCAAACCAAGTTTGTTTTGTGCCAATTTCTGTTATCAGAATTAATTGTAAACGCAATTCAGTTTAGACATTTTGTCTCAAATTTTTAAAATACTTCTTTTTGAAATCAGTGTCAGCATACAGTTATTTTAATTACTTAGCGGACAAATCACAGTAATGGAAATTTTTTCATACCTACACATGACATACCATTTAAAATTGATACTGTGACATCATCCAGCTCATCCATTATTGGCCCCGGTTTGGATGTCCATTTAATTTCTCCTCAATCTGGCAGGGAAAAAAAATCATCATATTAAGGTCACAATTAGGACAAGCTAGCCTTCCGACTCAAGAACCGTTTTTTTAAAATGCCCATCTGCCATGGATCCCAAAGTTCCCATGCAATTAAAAGTTGTGACACCTTATCTGAATGATAACCATAGACAGCTCAACGGATTGCTAGTCATACAGACAACAATCAAAATTGGAGTGAAACTTGTAACCACAATGCCTGCAACATGGTGGTACTTATGGTAATAATCATCAAATACCAGTGTTCTTTGTGACAAAATGACAACATCTGATAGGATTGTGCCACCTTGAACTGCAATCAACTTAAATTTTGATAAAAACAAGCAAATTGTACATAAACTACATCTTCAATCAATCCAATTTGAGCACCCTCTACCCCATAAACTGAAGATACTGCAATACAAACTTGGTAGTACAGTATTTTGTCATGCCACATATAACTAGGAATGCTAATTGCTTGTTCATATGACTAGAATTGCAGTACATCAATCCAATACAAAATACACACTTGTGACACTTGTCATCAAGCTCATAAATCCATCGAGTCGAGATGAGCACGTGCAAGGAGTCGGACTCCGTGAGTTCACATAAACAGAGCATTGCGTTTGCATAAATTATGCACGGCTATCGAGCTAGAAGCCGAGTCCGATTTGGTGCACACAACCACACTATAATGCCTCTCAATGACCTAACCCATGCCACGCAACACAAACGTGAGGGACCGATTTGAGTTTCTCACGGGACCAGCAGTGAAGTCACAACCGTCGCCCCACATGAAATGTCGCAGCAGGAGCCTGAGGATTTTCTGAGTCAACATGCTGATCAACAGGTAACGTAATGTTGGCTTCCTTGACGACATTAGACAACTCCCTGTTTATATTTTATCCATATTTTAGTACAAAGCCTCCTTGTTTTCTGATCTGCTCCTGTTTGACTTGTTCGGTTTTTGTTTTGACATTATGCTGTTAGTGTTTATTTCAAATTAACAAGAAGTACCGGTCCAGATAGTAGGAAATTAATATAACACTTGCGTCAAACAAAGAATAACTAACTGTACATATCATGTCTACAGGAAGGAGCTGGTACATTAAGTGAGAATATTCAAGAATATTAAGAGAAGATATATTCAAGGTTGTCCTGAGGTCAACTGTACCAACCATTGCCAGAGCTTATGGAGCAATTTGATGTTATTGTACAGTAAAAATGGAATATTGGAGCTGTCGCAAAAAAAAAAGAAGAAGAAGAAAAAAAAAAAGCCAACCTTAACGCTTAATATCTCCAAAATGATACTGTACATATGCTTGATAATGACTGAGGATATAGTCAGGGTGTTCCTCAGGTCAACTGTACCAACCACTGACAGAAATTATGGAGCAAAGCAATGTTACTGTACAGTAAAAAATTGAGTACTGGGCCCTTTTTGCCTGTTTGAAAAGCTAAAAAAAAAAGGAAAACAACAACTTTGAGGCTTGATATCTCCAAACTGGTACATTAAATATGCCTTATAATGATTGAAGATATATTCAAGGTTGTCCTGAGGTCAACTGTACCAACCATTGACAGAGCTTATGGAGCAATTTGATGTTATTGTACAGTAAAAATGGAATATTGGAGCTGTCGCAAAACAAAACAAAAAGCCAACTTTAAGGCTTATTATCTCCAAAATGATACAGTAATACAGCAAAAGAAAAAGCATTTAGAAATCAAATGTTTCTAAATGTCAAGTCAGTAATGTCAAGTCAGTGCTTGATGTGTCATCAGCAGGCGTCGGCGGCAGTAATGGGGCATCGGCGGGTTTCGGGCGGAAACGCCAGGCGTTGGGAAGCGTTGGCAGGTGTCGGGGGCTTGTGGCCAGGTGGCGGACATCACGGCAGGCAGTGGCCAGGTGGGCTTAAATTTACACTATTTTTTTTTTCTTAGCTGCTAATTGTTCAAAAATGCTGATGTTAAAAGTGTGTTTGCACAGTAAATGTTATGGCACTTTAATTCATATGACAGTACATTTAAAATAACTGGCCGTCAAGTTCCAGGAAATGACAAACTGCACTGAGTTGAGTGAGATTCTCCAAAGGAACTCCAGTATAAATGTGGACTTTACATTCTAGTCCCATGTGAAGAAAAACCCAAAAGTGAACGTTTTTGTGCCTCACCCTTTCTAACTGGGACATTTGCAAGGGAACGCAGACTGGTTATGCTGCTCCCTGATAAAAGAAAAATGTTTCTGCTGTTACCTCAGAAATTGCCTGTTATTATTGTGGCTCAGGATTTTGTAGGTAGATTTTTTTTATTTTTCATAAGGAACAGGATAACAGTAATGCCCTGGCATTGGCAATAAGCTTTAATTTTGTATTTGCATTTTTTTTAACTTTAGATTTACATTAAAAATGTTTCTGTGTAAAGTGCTGATGTTAAGTGTTTGCACGATAAATGTAATGGTGCTTTCGTTTATATGGCAGAACATTTAAATTAAAGTGTATGAAAGACTTCTTTTAAATTCATTATTGGCTTTTGCGTATACAACGTGACTAATCATGATTGATCAGGTAAATCATGCGATTAATTGTGATTAAAATTTTTAATCGTTGCCCAGCCCCAGTAAAAACATTTTTCTGGTGCCAGCATTTCGTGAGGCAGAAGTTGATTCATACTTCAGTGCCTTGGAGCGAATAGCTTCGCCACTCAACTGGCCAAGAGACATGTGGCCTGTCCTTCTCCAATGCAAATGAATAACTATTGTCAGATATCATATTAACTACAAAGTGATCAGGGGAACGTTGGAATGGGAAGGAAAACTCCATTCAACCAAAACAGAAACACGGTAACAGACAATATGGCGGAACTACCAGCTTGCTCTGAAACAGAGAGAGATGGCGAAACGAACTCCTCGTGACTCACGACGCGAAAAAGGGCTCGGACATAGAAATTATTAGCAAGGAGATACGGGATTTAAAAACGGAATCAAAAGAAGTCCTTCGCACGTTTGGAGAAACACTGAGGAACGACGTGGAAAAAGACTTGGACGACTTCAAAGACGAAATAAATCAACAACTTGCGAAAGTCATCACCGAACAGGAGCTCCAGACCGGCAAGATCAACGAGGCTGAGTCGCAGATTGAAAAGCTAGAACGTTGGGCACAGGAAGCTAATGACGCTCTGGTCATATCACTGAGAGAACAAAAAGCTCTTCAGGACAAGTTAACTGACCTGGAGTCCAGGCCGAGGAGAAACAACCTACGTATCTATGGAGTCACTGAAGGAGAGGAGGGAGAATCTGTGGCCAAGTTTGTGGAAGACCTGCTGAAAAGCGAACTGCACCTGCCAGCACATTTTAATTTCCAAATTCAGAGAGCACACCGCTCATTTGCACAGAAGCCAGCGGACGGTGCCCAACCGAGACCCATCATTGTTAACTTTCTGGAATTTACTACCAAAGAGAGGGTCCTGAGAGAGCTATGGACAAAGAAAATAGAACTGGGGAAGAAAGTACCGTCATTCCATCACGATTACGCAACAGAGATGGTCCAAAAGAGAAAGGAGTACAACACTGCTAAAAGAATCCTGAAGGAGAAGGGCATCCGCTTCCAGACGCCATTCACCAAGATGAGGACCCACTGGGATACGGGAACTCGAACCTACAACAGCGCAGAGGAGGTAAAGGAGGAATTGGCGAGACGCGGCCTGGCGGAGAAGACGGCGGTGGCGACGGGTGCGGAGGGCACTCGGTGCCCCGCACTACAACGCAGTGGCAGTGCAAGGAGGGATCCTGGAGGGGCTACGCATCAGCAGCGACACGAGCCAGAGAAAAGCTACAAGAGTTTCAAAGATTCTTTGATTAAATTCAGAGAATAAAGGGAAGAAAGCTGGTAGGGATGTTCTAGTATGACCGGTGTTTTTAGTTGACAAATTATTAAAATTGAATTCCCATGTTAATAGAAAAGAGACTGTGGGAAGTCCGGGTCGCTCCTTTTTTTCTAACGTTGGACTCATTTAGAACGACTAAAATACTCATTGCAGGTTCAAGTGTCATTTCTAAGTTAGGTTAGATTTTTGACTGCCTTCACGCGGGCCGGAGAGAGACACGCCGTAGTTTGGCCATGCCTGATCTACAGGAAACACATCTCTCTCAACAAGAGCACGACACACTGAAAAGATTTGGATATAGAAATGTTTTTTTTAGCTTGTTCAGGAAAGGCCCAAAGAGAGGTGTCACAATATTAATCTCTAATTCTATCAGTTTTGAAGTTGTTAAAAAAATAAATGACAAAGAAGGGAGATATGTAATAGTCAAAGGGAAATTGGATGATAACTCAGTTACTTTGGTCCAGGGTTGGACAAGTGCTTTTTGAAATCACTGTTTGAGATCATAGCTGTGGAAAGTGAAGGAATCCTAATATGTGCAGGGGATTTCAACATGATTTAAAAGCTAAACTCGACACAACTAATGGCAACAGAAGTCAGACCCGCCTGTCGAAACTTGTCAACGTCTCTCTAGCCGAACTCGGGATGTTTGATGTTTGGAGGGACCTCCACCCGTTACAGAGGACTATTTTTTTTATTAACATTACAGACAGATACAGAATAGAGGAATGTAAAATAGGAACGACTGACTTGTACTGACACAGTATTAATTACCTTATTATTTGTCTAAATAAGAGGAAGAAAAACACACTTTGGAGATTAAATGTGGGTATGCTAAATAATCCAAAAACACTGGAGGAGGTTAAGAAAGAGATTAAATGCTCTATGGAGGAGAACATAGATAGGCCAGTAGACACTACCATACTGTGGGACACAATTAAAGCTGCGATGAGAGGGAGGTTAATAGCGAGGGCAGCCTATCAAAAAAAGACTAGATGTGGCGAGGGGGAGGGTCTGGTGGAGGTGGAGACAATTCTGATGGTGGGTATAAAGGTGGGTATAAAGGAAAATTGGGGTAGTGGTGGTGGGGGGGGGTTGCCTGACAACGCCACCTGGGGAGTTGCACCCCAGGAAATAAACTATAATAAAATTCCACGGGCTACACAGGTTTGTTACGCTTTGAAATTTAAGAGGACGAGACGGACTTCCAATGAAACAGCTTTATTTGATATTTGACAACAATTTAAAATAGACCAAGTTTAGCTGCCTGAGTGTCAAAGAAATAAGAACCATACCAAAAAGACTGTTCAACATAAGAAAATAAGGGGAACAGGGCCAAAGAAACCAAAGAAAACTCAAAAAAGGGAATAAACAAAGCTAAGGGAATCACTACAAGCCAAAATTCACGCTATGCCAACTCCTTATTTATTCTTTGCGCGCACACACACACACACACACACACACACACACACACACACACACACACACACACACACACACACACACACACACACACACACACACACACACAGAGGACCAAAACCCAAAACAAAAAGGTAACGATCACTGGGGAACAAGATATTAATGAACTAAAAAAGGAAATCAAACTATAACAAAATCGCTACTCAATAGAAAACCCAAAGTTTCACCAAAATTTCACAACAAAACAAAGAAAAGAAAACCAACCAAAGAAAGTGGTTACGCTAACAAAAGAAACAGACAAACTGAATTGTCTAAACCAAATAAACCAAAATCAAAGGAAAAGTGTCAACGTTGTGTTGTTGTGTTGCTGTTTGAGGGCTACAACAACACAATGTCTTCGATGCTACGCTTTGTGCCGTCGCCACGGACCCCAAACTCTCGTTCTTGTTGGATGCGGGTTCTGCGCAGACTGGTGGGAGAGTTTGTGTACAGGTTTTGCAAAGGAACGGTGTCTTCAGTTATACACATGCTCATTAAAGAGCCGACCGTGGAGGAAGCTTGTGCTGTTTCCAGCAGAATAACAGCGAAATTATCGAAATGAAAACAAATCAGAAAAACATCTCTTTGCTGTGCTTTTATTTACAAGTTGAAATTCTTCTAACTTACAAAAAATGTGAACGAAAAGGTAGAAATATAAATACGAACAAATACGTATTTGTTCAGGGCTGCGCAAAGCCGGAGCCCTGCATTTGCTGCGCTACCCTTTTAAAAAAGGTCTCTGTTGTGTGTAATTTTAATATGTCCATCTCTTTTAGAAGAGAAAGCATCGCCCCGGTCTCATCCTCTCTCCAAATGTCAACATTCTTATTCGCGTTTGCTGGTTGTTTCACGCCGTCTGTTTTGTTAGACGACGTAGTTGTGCGGTGGCGCGTGCGCACTTGCGTTGTCCAGTTAATCGTCCGACTAAGGCGTATACATGGCCGAGAAATTAGAATTCCAATCGCATTATCTGGGTGTCTCAATCGGAGTTCTCCGATTCCAATCGGAGTTCTCAAACTCCGATCAAAATCGGACTAAGGCAATAATTCAAATTTCTCTAGTACCATGTAAACGCACTGAGGGACGCAAAGATTGCACTCCGGCGCAGGTGTGATTGATGACGCGAAGGTGGGGGCAAACCCACCTGCCACATAAAGAAGAAGGTTACAAGAAGCTGGTAAACCAATGAACAACTCTGGAACAGCAACACAAAAGCAATAAGGACGATACAGTGTCACAACAAATAATCGGTGTCAGAAGGGAAATAGACGATGTCTTGAGGCTAGATGTTGAGAAAAAGCTGAAATTCATTAAACAGACCCACTATGAATCAGGCTGTAAATCAACCAAATATTAAGCAAGAGGAATAAAGGCCCAGCAAGCTTCTCATGCAATATGTAAAATTAGAGACCCATTAACGAAACAGCTACTACTTGAACCTGAAGAAATAGAGAGGGTTTTTAAAGATTACTATGAAAATCTATATACCCAACTCATGGCTAAAGAAGATTGTGAGATGAAAGAATTCCTTGACTCATTGGACCTACCAGCCATTGGAGATGAGCAAAATAGAAAACTCATTTCCAGTATAACCAAAAAAGAAATAGATGCTGCCATTAGCAGGCTTAAAATCAACCAAAGCGCCAGGTAGTGATGGGTTTCCTAGTGAGTGGTATAAAACATTTGGAGAAGAATTAACCCCGATACTCCTAAATTCTTTTAATCTGACTCTGACAGAGGGCAAACGGCCTCCCTCATGGAAAGAGGCTGTCATTCCAGTTATTCCAAAAGAAGGGAAAAATAAGGAACTTTGTGAATCGTATAGGCCCATTTCAATCTTAAATGTTGACTAGAAGATCTTTACTTCAATCATCTCAAAAAGACTTGAAAGTTTTATGCCGGACTTGATAGATGAGGATCAGTCAGGTTTTATAACAGGTAGGCAGACTCAAGATAACATTAGACGGGACCGTCTAGGGCTGGATGATAATTCGATAACGATATATATCGATCGATAGACGTGTGCTGCGATAGGGAAAAAAGGGGTGGATAAAAAGTTTGATCGAAAAAGTTTCACTTCCTTTTTCATCATAGCCAATCATGTAGCTTAATATTACGGTCATTTCTTCCTCCAACCAATCGCAAACGCAGACCCAGCGGCTCCACGTTGTCGGAGGAATCCGCTGCCAGCGCCAGCACCAAGCAAGTAAAGCAGACCAAACTGGACTTCTTGCAGTAAATACGACAAAGCGTCCAAGCGCCATAAGGACATCACCCATGTAGCAACATGCTTCATAGCGAGGGATATGCTGCCAATAACCACCGTTGAAAAGCTTGGCTTCAAACAGCTTCTCGCCACTCTTGACCCGCGATATGAAGTTCCAGACTGCAAGTATTTTTCAAACACAGCTCTTCCTCGTCTGTACAACGAGTGCAGGGAATCAGTGCAAAACGAGCTGTTAACCGCCACAACTTCAGACCTCTGGTCGAGTCGCACGTTCGAGCCCTATCTCAGCCTATTTTTTTTTAAATAAATAACTAAATAAATAAGAATAAGAATAAGAATAAGAATAAGAATAAGAATAAAAAAAAAAAAAACAATTCAGTTGTGTTTAAAAAAGGTGGTTGAATAAAAGTTTGAATTTGAATTCAGTGCTCGTGTGTTCTTTATTAAAAGTCTGTCATGAAGTAATAGTATAAAACATCCAGCGCTGCAATTAAAATATGTTTTAAATTTTTTTGATAATTATCGATATCGATCAATATGACTTTTTTTTTATATCGATATGCTTTTTTTCTATATCGTCCAGCCCTAGGACTGTCCTATACATAATAGATCAGCTCCAAAAGTTGTTACTGGTGAGCCTTGACTGTGTGAATTGGAGATTTCTGTATCAAGTTCTTGGGAAACTAGGGTTCCAAGAAAAGTTAATACAGTGTATTCAAGGTCTCTACCAAGAATATACGGCAAGGGGGAGGGTCTGGCGGAGGCGGAGACAATTCTGATGGTGGGTATAAAGGAAAATGGGGGTGGGGGGTTGCCTGACAACGCCACCTGGGGAGTTGCACCCTCGGAAATAAACTATAATAAAATTCCTCGGGCTACACAGGTTCGTTACGCTTTGAAATTTAAGGGGACGAGATGGACTTCCAATCAGTCAGCTTTTTTAACAGGTAGGCAGACTCAAGAAGACATTAGACGGGTCCTATACATAATCGATCAGATCCAAAAGCAGGGCCTGCGAGCTGTTACTGGTGAGCCTAGGCTGTGTGAATTGGAGATTTCTGTATCAAGTTCTTGGGAAACTGGGGTTCCAAGAAAAGTTAATACAGTGTATTCAAGGTCTCTACCAAGAACCTACGGCAAGGATAAAGATTAATGGTACTCGTCAAGGATGTTGCCTTAGCGCTACATTGTTTGCTATGTTCATTGAGCCGCTGGCACAAATGATCAGACAAAGTAACAATCTAAAAGGAATACATATAGGAGAGCAGGGACATCTAACAGGGCTTTTTGCTGATGATATTATTTTGGTTCTCCAACACCCGGACAGAACATTACCTCATTTGATGTTGATAATAGAAACCTATGGTAAATACACAGGCAACAAGTTACATGTGTACATGCTGCCCTCAATATCAGGCACGATGGAAATAGATAGAGGCCGGCAGAGAAACGACTCTCACACTGGCATTAGTAGGAGACATAAGAACTAAATCAGCTCAACAAAGCCAAAATGAAATTATTAAGCACACACCGACTATCTGGAGTAAGATGGTAAAAGAAAACCATATGGAGGGAAACTACTAATGTGGCCTTCTCTTGATCCCAGATTTGAACCAGGAACCACAGACATTGAGTACAGACGATGGTGGGATAGGAGTATAACTGCAGTATGCACACTCGTTCACAAGAGTTTTAAAAAGTTTTGGAGAGTTGAAAAAGGAATTTGGACGAGGAAACAAAGATTTCTTTCGATACATGCAATTAAGAGATTACTATGATAAAAGAATCAAACCAACATCATCTGGAGAGGGCAATATAGTGATAGATATTCTGATCGCAGCCTGTAAAAAGATGAAGAGAAAAATCATTTCTAAAATCTATCAGGGCCTTCAGAAACAGAACAGCAACAAACGCAGGATACATCAAAGCCAAATGGCAGAAAAAACTAAGCATGAAAATATCAGAGGAAGGTTGGCGTTCCATGTGGGATGCACAGCATTCATCCACAAGTTCAAAGAAGTGGTGAACAATTGTTTGGAAAAATTTGATCGGTTTCTTCATATAAAAAGTAAGGGTGTCAACGTCGCTTTATCGCCGACAATTTTTTTCATCGCGCGATTAACGCACACGGTGCTTTTTGAACCTTTGGCCGCTCCGTAGATTGTGGAAACGGGAAATGAATTGACTCACAGCACACAGTCATACGCTTGCAGCCGGCTTGTAAGCACAACAAAAAAAAAGAAAAAGACACTGAGCGTAGATGAGCACTAGGAAGGACTAACATGGATAAGGCGTCAATTGTAAATGGAAAGTTCCACTTCAAAACCCTGCCAGATGGCAGTCTTGACAGGACAAAAGTGATATGCATTTACTGTAAAGCTGTATTTAGTTTCCACCGGAGTACGAGCAGTCTTACGTTTCACTTGTCTGCGAAGCATACAGCTGACGCGGAGAGCCCTCCGCCCCCTTCTGAGGTAAAGCAAACCACGTTGGATGGTGTGGCACGGAGACCACTGGCCGCGTCCACCACACGCCAACTTTCAACAGCGGGGGCTAAATGGGTGTGGCTACGGCTTGTAGGCCAATTAATGTGGTGGAGGACGAGGGTCTGCGCGATATCATATATATTATACTGACTATGGATGAATATGACACTGACTGGATGATTATGGCACTGACTGTGGATTACTATGGATGCTAAACAGCTGTTATAGGCTATACTGCCTAACTGCACTATATCATTTGAGTCCTGTACTGTATTGCACTGCCCCCTGTTTAATGCACACTTTATTTATTGTTTTGATTTAATTTAATTGATTTTGTGCATCACAGTTTGATGCAATGCATAAGTGTCATCCTTTTGTCTTAATGGCTGCTGAAAAAAGGGGATGAATAGTTCAAGTTGGAGTTGAAAAGTAAAATAGAGAAATTTTGGTAGTACTAGTAATCATTACTATGTAATGTTAGAGTTATGCCCATCTGTTATCTTTGTTGGGCTTGAGTTTATGATTTTTTTTTTTTACCCTGTGCATCTTTTGTTTTGTTAGTAGTACTTGTCATTGCTCCAACACGAATAAACATGCTGCATCCCACTAGATGGCGCATTTGCCTTATTTACAAGCACCACGGTCATCAGAGCTGATTGCTGCCACTCTCAGCAGCGTGCGTCTACTAAGGTCTACTAAGATTCCACAATCTATTACACCTCGTGAGCAAAACAGGCTACAGGTAAAATTAAACATCTTCAGTTGAGCAACTCAGGCAAGTTAAACTGATTTAAAAACAAACAAACACTATAATACTAGGAAAAGAATCCGCTATATGTCAATAAATACAACAGATTGAGTATTCATAAAAACAATGCTTACTTTAAATAAGAAAATCCAACAAACCAACAAGTGCAACACTAAAAAGCAAACCAACAATCAAAATAATGCTTAATTGCCTTAGTTTTGTCCCACACTTATCAGCTTAGCTACTAAGAATAACACACATTATTCACCTGGACAGAAGGAG